>NW_025783761.1:0-30319 GCF_021130785.1 Homalodisca vitripennis
TTGGTGTTGTTTTACTGAATTTTGGAAAATACTGGGCATATAAATACCTAAATTCAGAGTTTCAGGGACCTTGTAGAAAGCCCTAGGTATTACACGCCAACCACTATTGTATCGTGCCGGGCCTTTGAGAGTGAGCGGGGAAACCAAATTTGAATAATCAAAATCTGTCCACACAATTGAGCAGCTCAAATTAACCCTATGGAATACTGGGAGCCAAGAGAGTGATAATGACCTAATTCCTGTAAAAAATAGATTACAAAATTAGAAATCAATAGTCAGTCGAAACGATCAGCTGAAAGCGATGATTATGAAAGAATGCTCGGAACGGCAACCGACCACCCGGCAACATAATAAAGAGTGGTAATAAAAATAATAATAATTTTATTGTCATTTAGAACAATGAACAAGGAATAAGCAATTGTCAAAGAAGAAAATACGGCTAAAATCTTGGATTCATACATTACATCTAGGTTACTTTCGTACATACAATTAATTCCATCCATCCTACTGCTCATTTATTCGAATTTCCCACTCTAGCACCAGCGTCAGTCAGCCAATTACGTGGTCACCCAAACATGTGCCATGAACTCTGTCTTTATTGTAAAAAGCTTCTGAGAGCAATGCACTTTTCAGACGAGTTATAAATGCCTTAGGCATTGCGGCACTTTTTTATGAAATTTGGCAGTTTGGTTGACAAACTGAGCTCCTGCCTGAGAAGTCAAGCGCTCATGTACGACCGTCCTGTGTCTCCCAGTTCGGTAGTTGTCCCTGCCTCTAGTCTCATATGAGTGTATATCACTACCTCTGATGAGATTGCAATTTGACTTGAAAAACATAGACGACTCTAGAAATGTAGAGGCAGGGTATTGTCCAACAGTTTCAGTTTTCTGAATGCTGGTCTGCACGACCTCTCTCCATTGTAGTTTTGCAATTGTTCGAACGGCTTTTTTTTGGAGTGTAAACACTCGTCAGAGAAATGTGTATTTGCACAGCCTCCCCACAAGACCACTCCGTATGACAGGTGGGGGTATATCAATCCATAGTAACGCCGACCATCAGTACCTGAGTTGGGCAGTTATATTTGATAGCTGCCTCAAAACATAAATGCCTGAGGACAATTTTGAACAAGCGACGTTGTCCTACATTACTATCCCATGTCAAACCCTCGCACAAGGTGTATATCCACAGGAATTTAGTCGAGTAGACTTCTTCGATCTCAGTCTCCTCCAACATCAACTATAGGACTTTGATCAGAGAAGGTCGGCCGCAAACGAATTTGAACAAACACCGATTTTGACGGGTTTGTTTACAGATTGAGCTCATTGAAATGTTGAATTAAGTTGTTGAGCTCAGTGAATGTTGTCATTTCAAGTTGTGTGTTTGATATTTTCTTTGAAACTGAGAGTCGTGTCATCGGGCATAACTGGACTATTCCGTCCTTGTTGCAAAGATGACCTGCATCGATTGACATACAATAGGAATAGTAGCCGGACTGAGAATGAGCCCTGAGGAACACCACAACCCAGCTCACCCCCCTCCGACCGTACGTCAAAAATTTTTTACGAATAGTGTTCTATTACTGAGATACGATTCAAGCCACAAGAGTGGCACACCTCGTAATCCCGTAATACTCCATTTCTGTGAATTAGGGTGTTGTGATCAACGCATTCAAATGCCTTTAGATAAGTCAAGAAACACACTAAGTTTGGTCTCTATGGAGACTTTCAATCCTTCTACTATCATCTCGACCAGCCCAACGACTGCGTCCTATTTGTCGACATCCCATTTCGGAAACCGAATACTGGTTTGGATGATAAGTAAGTTTTGTGTTTTATCCAAAAAATTCAAGAGTCGACTGAGGAAGATCTTTTCAAAAACTTTAACTGAAAACTGGTTAAAATTGAGTATACGATAACTTTGAACTAATTTGGGGTGCACCTTTTTTGAATATCGGGGTGAGGAAGATCTTTTCAAAAACTTTACTGAAAATGGTAAAATTGAGATGGGACGATAATTTAGAACTAATTTTGGGGTCACCTTTTTTGAATATCGGGGTGAATTTGGCTTTTTTCAAGGAGGATGGAAATATTCCTGAGTCGGAGAGAGAGATTTATCAAATGTTCAAGCGGCCTGAACAGGTGCTGTGCACATTGCTTAAGAAGCCACATTGAAACATGATTTAAATCGTTTTGATTTTTTTTTTTTTGAGGGAAGAATCTCTTATTCACTCTGGCAATTTTCCCTCTTCTGTAGTAGGAAGCCAGAGCCATAGAAGTGTTTGCTGGGCTCCTTACCAAAGTGGAATGTTGGCTGATGCTGGCTAAGGTTGGCTGAGTGGGGGTGCTCGCGATGTGGGCTGCTGGCCTGCCGCGCGACTTTGGACTGAATCCTTGGTCCATGCAAATACCCACTGAATCCGAGGCAAATATAAAAATTTATTTTGGAAAGCGGTCCGCGGGATTTTGGACTGCATCGCGCCGCCCTCTAGCTCCCCTGACATTGTATCAGAAATTTTTCTGGTTTCCAAATTTCACTGAAGCTCCAATTTGGTTCTTTCAGTTGTGTGGACTTTTTATTTTTAATTGAATTAAATGAGCCCATGCCGTTTTTGAAAAAATTGTTTGAACCAGTGAGCAATTTTTTGCGTTTTTGGGTGACGTCATTATGCTTTTGCAGGCACACCAGATCTTGATCTCACCTTTTTTACGCTTCTTTCCCCTGCTTACTGTCTTTTTTAATATAAATCCGCTTGTAAATTTGTAAAAAAAATTTTTGAAAGCCTCCGTCACTACGAGGTGTGCTTGGTGGTGTGTTTGATTTCAGAGTAAAATCGTTAATTTCTCTCCCTTGAATACTCCAAAATGCCTCTTGTAATCCATTCACATTTTTTGTATTGTAGTTCTTTTGATGGAAATTTTTTTTAGGGGAACAAGGACATTGGGCTCTGCACGTTCAGATGGGGGCGGGGTAAAAATATAATTAAAAAGTGTCTTTCAAAAGTTTTTGAATTGTAATCGTGGATGTCACAAAGGGTAGATGATAAATAATCGGTGCGATGAACGAACGGTTAGTATACCATGTCGGATCATTCCTAGGTAAATGGTATAATGTTCTGATATTATAATACTTTATGCCAGACCTTTAAATATTCCACGCTAACTAATAAAAGAAAGAAAATAACTGTTACATATTATATGTTTGAAAGTATCACTTATATATTATATATATACATTTTACCCTAAATTCTTGACGAACTTTAAATCGTTAACATACCCCCGCCAGGCGAGGCGTAAAAATATGGTATAGCATATATCTTAGCGGGACTAAAATTACTCAATAGTACTACAGTAAATATAATTAGCCTTGAATATTTATTATGGTGAGGATATATTATTTTATTAATTAAATTTATTACAATTGTACAGTAAAAAAAATTTTTAATTGGTGATAATCTTTTTAAATAAAATTATTATAAACTAATAATGAACGATTTGGAAACGCCTTGGACAAACGAGGTCTCTCGAAAGGGTACGGGGTGGTAAAGACGCAATTAGCTTGGTTTCTCTCAGCCGGTAGTACTTACATATTACCCGATGTAAGCTCGGTGGGAAAACGGACCTTTTCCAGGATTAAAATATTGGTGGAGTTTAATGACAAGCTACAATGTTATTGAAAATTCCTTTCATAAAATGTTCAATGAAGTAAAATCTCGTAGCTCATAAATCGTTAGAAAAATCCATTTTTCATGTTATTAACTAATTTTTTAAATGATAATATAAATAACTGTCTGAATGTTTAAAATTGTCAGATCTCTTATATAAGCAAAGCGCAAGTAGCTTATTTTGCAATTGTATAAGGAATTTTACTATTTGTTCTTTTATATTTTTGCTAGAATTTATTTTTCTGGTACTTTGGAATATGATGGAATTTACTTTATTTATAGATTTTCATCAGTAGCACCACTAAAACCTGTTCGTTTTATTTGAAAAAAAAATCAATATTGATACAAATCCATGACAGGTCTCTAAAATATAAGGCATGTTTACCATCACAACCTAGGGGTAATCCACAGGCGTTTCGGACTAAATAAATCAATGTGCGTGCCCCATCACCATCCCCCCTGCGCCAGGCCCCACCCACTCTCCCTGAATCAGAAACATTATAGCGGTAATTTTCTAATAATAAGAAATTAAACTTTTATAACACATCTAAATATGATTTGAAAAATGGTAAGATACAAATGGCTTGGAAAACACAACTTTTAGTTTTATTTTTGTTCTTATTATTTTGTTTACGGCCGCTAAATATTCTATTATTTATATTTGCTGTATGCATTTGTTTTAGATTAATATATTGCGACACATAGACAAAATTGGTCGTTTTGGAAAATTTTAACACTTTTGCTTAACCTTAACATATCTTGAACACAACCATGCCGTGACTGAAAAATCTATATCTTTCCCAAACAAATTGTTTACCATATCTCCGATACTCTTCCGAAGTATACATTCATTTTAGCTTTACTCTAATTATTATCATTTTCTAAATCAAGACTCAAATAGTCTTTAGTCTGGGAATAACAGACTGTATGATTCTTGTTCTGCAGAAAATATCTCAATATACGAAATACAAAAGGAACTTACGATAGAAGATATTTAAGGTGACAAGGAAAACTTAAATTATGAATAAACTACATTTAAAACCATCCATGCAATACTAATAATTGTGAAAATATAAAACAATATCAATTTTTTAAATGTTCAGTTTATCCCCAGATTCACCCTCCTTTTTTTTTATGTGCATGTGTGGTCTAGTTATCTTGACGCCTTGTCTCAGATTTGAATCTCTGCGGTTGAAGTCCATGTTCGTTTTTAAGAGCGCCTATGAACGCTAATGAAATTCAGCCGGCGAGGTTGTTAAAACGAACTTCTTACATCATTTACGCACCAGAGGACATTCTATAAGTAGCTGAAGTGGTCTTCGTTTGCCTCCCCCATCAGGTGCACAATTGAGGGCACTGCAATGTTTTTTTGATACTGATATTTTAAGCACGGTGAGAGCAAACCGGTTATTCTACACAAAGTAAAATTCAGTTGTTTATTGCAGAGATAAAAGTACATTGTACAGCAAACATCACAAAATTTTTAATCTAAAATTTTTTACATTTATATCCACAAAACTCACAATTTCACAAATACAATTTTAGCACTTATGCACCTGTATCATCCTTCGCAATATATCTCAAATTTAAACCAGCTGACATCAGTCGTGGAATTGAAGCGGTCTCCCAGTTAAATGTCTAAACTATTAATCCCCTCTGCATTTTTTTTTATAAAAAAATTGCTTGTGGACCACAGCAAAAAGGTGTTTACTAGAGCGCATTTTGTGAACGCCTTAGCGCGTGCGTAGGAAAGTTTTTTATTGGGAAATTTGGCCGTCATGTTAATAAATGGTTGGTTATTTCTTTAACAACTGTCCTGATGAGTGCAGGTTGTTTTTAAAAAACCACGCTGTTTGCTGGTGTCTCGCAGTTCGTAGTAATTTTCTACCTCGTGTCTCTTGCTGTAACGTTATGTCCCGGCCTCTGGTTTAAGGCACACTTATTACTTTACAAAACAAAGTGTGTTTCCAAAATGTACATACACGGGAGTAGTTTAAAAAGCCTTTTTTGGGCCCCCCCAAAATTCCTTTAAAAGCTTGCCTGCACGAACTCTCCTTGAATTTTATTTTTGTCGACTATAACAAATAGCTTTTTTTTTTTTTTTTTTTTGTTTTTGATTGTAGTTTGTGGAGTTTGAATGCTCTCTGAAACTCTGAGAGCTCGCACACGCTCCCCCACAGGGACCCACCTAACCGTAGGACAATTGGGGGGTAAATGACAGGTTTAATTCCATAATACACCTTTATCAATACCTGAACCTGGGGAACTCAAGACGATCGATGCCTGATGAATAGAATGTTTGCGCAAACATGATTAACGGTTGCTTCATTCACAAGTCAACCCTTGATCAAGGTGGTATTACCCAGGAATTTTGAGAGAGATGACTTCTTATCCAGTGTGGACTTAGCCTAACAAGACGGCAGGTCCACAAATGGTTGCTCTACATCGCGCCAAAAGCCAAATTTAAAACATTGGGATTTTTGAGGTGTTTGTTTGTGAGATTGAGGCTGTTGGAAGTATTAGGTCAACATTTGTATATTTTTTTCTTTTGAGCTGAAAGATCGTCAAAAAAAGAAAGGCCTGATATCAACACTTCACCTGACGATATTGTGCACTTCAAGAAAAAAGAGAGGTCGTAATCATCAGCAATAACTGCACTAGGTTCTCTCGATGCAGAAGTGATGATTCCCTATGTCTATTTTACCATAAAAGCAGGAAAAACTCAGGACTGAGGATGGATCCCTGGGGAACACAAGTAACTACATATTCTATTTGGTTTTTCGACGATTTATTTGATATGTTTGGACATCTTGGGATCTATGACTTAGAAATGAGCTAAACCATTTAAGGGGCCCCACGCCTCTGATGCCCATGGGACCCCAAGGTCTGTCGTATCAGCATGCTATGGTCAACACCACCCCAAGTCGGCACTCAATGCTATGGGCAAAGTCTACTGAAGCACACTCATTGTGTGGTTCCGAACATTCTATTTCCCGCTACAATCAATTATCGACAAGACTCCGCTACTGCGTCTTTCGTTGATTTGCTACATTCTTTCTGAAATCCATATTGGTTGCATTTCAGCGAGACCTGACTATATTTGTTCAAACATAGTGAAGCATTCTTTTATACGCTTTTCCAAATAATATTGCTCAATACTGACAAAATTCTTTTTTTTGTTTGTACGCTGGTTTAGTGAGACAGGCTGATAGATGTATTGATTGGGAAAGTATGATCGTCTTTTTAGAATATTTGGAACAACTTTTGCAATTTTTTGGTGGGAGGGAGAAAACTCCTAAGTTTTGCGTGGAATGAAGAATTTTACGAATTTAGTTAAAAGGTCTCGCCAAATGCTTTTGCAGTCCTTGTTTGAATGAGCCCATATGGACATTAGATTAGGAATCATTGTTGAATTTTTGGCCCCCTGGGAGCTGCTTTGAAAAATTCAGGTAAGCTTATCCTCAGTTTTGACAGGCGTCAGCCACTAGAACAAACCTACGACAAGTTTCTCTAAGTCGGCCATGCTACCTTGACACGTGTAGACGAAGCTCTAAGCAACATTGAGGCTGCTAGACTTTTCTTCTGCGGAGCGATATTGGTTAATTTGCAGTTGTCAGTATGGGCTGAGGTATCTTGCCCAACAGCAAAAGATGCGAAATCTTCCGTATAAACTGATTTGGCAACCTCACGTTCCATCCTCCACAACGATATTTCCATTTTTAATTTTGATTTATTTCTTAGTTTTTGTTTTATTGTTAATGATGTCCCAAGTTTTTTTTGGCATAGTTTTAGAAGAAGAAAGAATAGATTTGGATTACATCGTATACTTTCCCAGCTTGGATCAATTTTCTATTAAATTTTTAATATTATTTTTGAAGAATGTTTTGAACAGTTGTTTAATTACAAGTACTGTTTTAGTTGAATTTTGGAGTAAAATTTCATTTTCTCTCTCGAAACCTCCCCCACAAAAATACCTTTGTGTGAATCCATTTGTTTTTAAACGTTTTTTCGCAAATATTAATCGTTTTTGTAGGGCAGTATGAGGTTGTTTATATGGAAATTGGTATTACGGTCGTTTAATAGGGTTTTTGAACTGCTGCCTCTATGGGTTGATTAAGAAGAGTCAAGAAAATTCCACATTTCTGTTTTAACAGGGAGTTTGTTGTTTGAGTTGGGTGAGCGATATTTTCTGGCATTAAGGTGTGTCATCTTATTGTCTGGGTTAATTTTGGGCTCCCTTACTTTCAAGGTTTTTCTTTTTTGTTTTGTTTATGATTTCGTCGCGGTCCATTTTTTTCAATTGAGGAACATGTTTCTTGCCCGTAGTGATCAGATATGGCTTTTTTCCCACAGATACCACGACCCTTGAGATTGATTGGTGATGATGTTTGTAAGGCCGTCACTGTTTTCGGAACGGACGTTTTTGACTAACAACTCCACGATCGAATGACCTATGTAAATCAACTAATCAAACTGGGTAGGAATGGTGTGTGTTTTCACAACGCGTCTTTCAATCTGTTTGAAATCCCCCATTAACGACATATTCCTGAGCCGTTGATTTCCCAGTCTAGGGTGTCTGTCAGTAGTTGTTCGAATTTCGAAAAAAAATATCTTCGATTCTACTGGGGAGACTCTAAATATTTCCCAGATCACGGACTAATTTTGATTTAATCTGTTTGAAATTCTGGATCACCCCCAAACGCCTACACCCTCCTTCGCTAATCCCGACTGGTTTAAAAATCTCTTTTCTCATATGATTTGAATTCTTGGATCGGAAAGGCGACGTTTGACTTTTTTTATGCAAACAACCCAGATACCGGCCACCCCTACTCGGTCCTCCCCCGCCCCCCCACCGCCCCCCCCACCTCCCCGCTTCCGCACCCTCCCCCCCAACTCCCGACACACGTCGTCACGCTCAAAGATCTGTTTGTTTGCTTCTGAGCAACCTCTCCTTCCTTTGGAGTAGGGTTCTACAGTACGCGGAAGACAATTTGTAATTTTGGAATTTTTGCACTGTGTTATTGTTATCACTGTTGTTTGATGAACCGTTTTCAGTGACAACAAGAAGGTCTGTTTTGAGATCCACGCACATGAGTTGAAATTTCATCCAATTTGTTGGTTTGCAAAAATTGAACATTTTGTGTGCGATAAGCAGTTTCAATTCAATTTTTTTTTAATTGAACACACCTTCTCGCTTATGGGTAGGAATATGTATTAGGAATAGCAAACATTTTATTGGGGGCCAAATTAGGAACCACAAGGGTTTGGGCCTTTTCTTGTCTGTAGGGAGGGTTTTATTCACTTTTGAAATTGTTGTGGTTTGAATTTCAGTTCACATTCCTTTTAATAACTTTATTCTATAGAAATAATTTATATATATTAAATTTATGTCCCTCACGTGGAGGAAATAAAACTATTCCCTCATGTGCGAGGCTGATAACGCTGTAGATTCACACTCTATAAATTACCTGTCATGCGGATTTTTCCAGTATTTATTTTTCTGCTAAATCGTCCATTTAGGTTTGAAATATATTTGAATTGTATTAGGTTTGTTAAATAATCGATCTTTGTAGTTTTTTAGGAAGAAAATGACAAATTTTCAATTCCGAAAATATTATCCTAGCGTATGAAAAAACGTCATGCATATTAAAACACTCAGTACTTTACGATTCTTTTAGTAACATTTTTTCCTATATAAAGTATATAAATTCGGAAATAACGGTATTAATCACCATCATCTCAAAAAGGGTGATGGCATTTTACGTTCAAGTACTTGTCGATGGTCACGATATAACAGGACCAGACGTTGATAAGGCACTGGCGTGACGTGACGTAGCATTGGAGGTCCACACTTTATTACAGGGAGCTCGTAATTTACACCCTGTTGTAGGGAGACCTTGGCGAGCTTCTTCATTTAAGTCCGACCTTCTTTAGGCACGACATAGATACTAATCAAATCAATTGATTTTACATCCACGTTCTTTGTGCTATGTTGACTTTACTTTAATGTTGCACAAATCCCCCTATTAGCTAGAAGCAAATTATTTCTTCAATTTGAAATCAATATAAAAATCCATTCCTTTAAACGCTCGTTGGTTGTAAAACAAATTCTTATTTACCACTAAAAAGTTTACTATTAATTCACGCTATTTTTATAGGTCCTTTATCGTATCCCATATTTTAGCTTTGGTAGTTATAATATAATTAATAAAATATTTAATTCATCTCAAACATTTGGTTTTAAAAATAATGCTGTTAAACGCAAGAATTTATACCTGTAGTTATAAAATTATATCAATAAAATCTATGATTATAAATTAAAATTCCCGAGAGATAGGAACAATTTTCAACGAGATAGTATTCTTAGTCTAAATCTGTTAAACCTTGCGTTACACATTTAACTAACAGGAATTTGTCATTTAGTGCATTTTTTCCTATATTTTTATTTAGTATATTTTAGGAACGTATTTTCCATTCATATTCAACGTTTCTATTGGTTATGATATTTAAATATGGAAAATAAAGTTTAATATTTTTTATAACCATACTAGTAAGTGTTACAGTTAAAATGAACGCAATAAATCCTTTTAGTTGCTTTCTCGCAAGACGGTTTAAATTACTAACATTGACATTTGTATAAGAATTTTACTTAAAAATAGAATGATGAAAGAGTGTTTTAATTTTTTAAGTTTAGATAAATTATCATGTTTTGTTAATTATCTTACAAAACTACTAATAATAACTTACAAAACTGTAATAACATACATGTAAATGAAAGAACATGTCATTCAGTAAGGAACATCCTTTTAAGCCTAAGGCCTAAGGTAAGTTTGTATTCGAGATATTGTGCTGACAGAGTGGTAAATAAACAAATAGGTGGCAAAAAAGAAAGTTCTTTCAACCTTTCCAGCGACTGGTTTTCGGCAAATTTCGTTCCACTTACATAAAGTTATTCCAAAGTTTAAATATGTATAGTAATGTTCCAAAGTTACGCAAGACTGTATAAAAATTAAATTAAAGACCCTTCACAATTTAAGTTATGGACCCTTATTATGCCCTTAAGTATTTCGTAAAGACAACTATTAAAAATTTTAGTCATCGACTTTAATTTTTAACTGATTACCATAACTGTAGCTTTGAAGTGCATAGCAACTTTTTTTTGGCTGTTAATTACGATAACTTTGCCTCATTGTTTAATACGAAAACGTTAACGAAATGTTGCCTTTTAGCATTCGATTAAAAATTTGTCAACGTACTGTACTCTGTTCCTCACCATATGACACAAAACATAAAATGTTTCATGGAATAAATTTTCATCAGGGATAATACACAATATGATCTCTAGAATTTTTGATTAGCATGTGGGAGCTATCTAAGAGTCCACATACAGCTGTTCATTGTTGAAGATAGGATAACGAAAGGGTCACCTTGACGGGTGAGCACAACAGGAATCCGCATTATATAAAACATGAACTCTGTACATCCTAGGTCGCAAGAAATGTTTAGATTCCCGAAATTTTCCCATACTATAAAAGTGCCCTTCCACTTCATCTAGTACAGATACCAGAACTTCAGGCGTATATTATATAGGATCCTGGACTCTAATTTCACATTCGTAATTTTAAAACCAGCTTGGAAATATCATAATACGTTTAATATAGGACATTCATATTAACCATAAAAGTGTTTTATTCTGTAAAAACAATTCACGATAGAAACCATCTCCCCGCTGAGATATTTAAAGGTAAACCCAATCCGAATGACTGCGAGTACGGAATAGAAATGTAATGAAATGATAAACTGCAAAATCTGTCTGTTTGTAAATGTGTATTGGCTGTATTGCTGTTTCAGTATTGAAAACATTTGAAATTGGTGTTTCGACGCAATATCAAAGTCGTTAGTTTTGTTTTACTCTTTTTTACTCTACGTACCGAATGCTAGTATTCATTTTCATATACTAAGCATTATACTTTGTTATCTCTGTGTATGTAAAAGTGATGTATATCTAGGGGAAAACCATTTATTAAGTGCAAAGTTCGGTCTTATCCTAGGTCCAAAAAATAATAAAAACTGCTTCATTTCTAGCATGAAATACCCTAATCGTAATATTAGTTTAGAAAAATATGTGTTAGTTACTGAGAATTTACGAGTACAAGCGAAAACGTGCTTGTGTTATATTTCATAGCGATAACTAGAAGTAGCGGTATTACGAGAAAAATCCGATTTTCACATCAGCAGTAACTCTAATATTTCAGTATTCTTCGAGGAAACTGCAGGGTTAAATTATTTTGTATAGACCTTGTACGTGCACTGCAATGGAAAACGTGGTTTTTACACTCCATAAACTACGATCGTCGTACTCTTGCTACCAACCACCATTGAATTCATTGAAGTAAGCTTTATACAGATAAAATAAAAAAGTGTGACAATGTTTATTTATTTTACTTTCAACATCAGCAGGGTTCAACATCAAATGTGAACCAAAAACACAAATATGGGTGATTTATAACCAAACATGTTTCTAACCATGGATTTGGGTTTCCACATGGATATCATTAATAAGGACTTACTTAATTTTAAGCTTCAAGAATTAGCAGTGATTGAATGCATGGGGAACATTACTATTTTTATTATTTTAATTAAAATAATCCAGATCAAAAAAGCTCGTGCGTCTCCAAAGTCAAAATTTCCTCCTGGAGAAAGAGTTAACCTATATTACTACACAAAAAGTTAGAAAGCATTTGTAAAAGAATTCTTCAGTGTCCGTGCTAAAATTGCTAGATAATAGGATTCTGCATCACGACTAATGTCCCATCCCATTCTGCGTCTGACAGTACAGCACTTTTGTTAACCTTAAAACTAATTTCAGTACTACGACAGCCACCCCATTTACCAGATAATCCCTCCGAGTGAGACTTTTTCTATTTCTAACAGTCAAAGCAGCGATAAAGGGACACTATTTTCAAATAATACGAGAAGTCCCAAAAAGCCTGTGACGAGGTTCTTAAAGTGATACTTGACAGCAGATAAGTTTCCCAGAAACGTTTACTATATCAACGGAAGAAGCGCAGTAAAAGGCGTGAGTGCAATCAGAAAGAAACTCCTTTGGAAGAGACAACACTAAACCTTTACTATAAAAGAACTTTTTTTTGCACATTACTTTGTTGTCGTATTGTTTTTTTCTCTCTTAACTTTGTTGTCGCACCTCGATAGAGGTAACCTAAAACAAAGCGTGAGCCGTAAAATTCAATCTCGTATCTAAATGGTTAACTTATACAATTCCAATACTATTCCTATCCCACTTTTTATCTATATGATTATGCTCCATAGATACTTTTTAAAGTTAACTAAGTCCACAAAGATAGACAAACATGACGAACGAAATAAAACTTTTCTCCTCCACGAGTAGAGCTTCGTTATGCGCTCATCCAAGAAATCATCCAACGGTTAAACGTATAATCTATGTTTGGATGCAGCTTTTATTATTCTCAGGTTCTCGACAGCAATATACCCATGAAATGGAACGGCTTAGCAGTATGGACATGATGTACCGTATTTCCAACTCAACGTAACAAGATAACATTTTGTGTATGCTGTATGCAATAACTATGTATAACTAAGTACTGTGCTGAACAGAAGTATCTAGTTGATTTCATTTAAACATATCTATTTTGTATATACGAAGAAGAAGAAACTTTAATTTGCATAAAGCCTATTTATTTCTTCATGTAATAAACTTATCCGATAAAGCTGCTTATAGAATTATATATAAATTGCAAAAATTTCACAAGTCAAGCATATGATCGTCACCAAGTTGCTGAGGGCGAGTTCAGTACAATATTTTTAAATATACCGCTACACATTACGATTCTAAACCAAAATCTGTCCCAGGTAATCTCCAGAATGAAATTAGCTATACAACTTTATTAGACATGAAACCTCAGCAAAGTCATTCGTGAATCGTTGTGTTGGCGGAAACTTCCTTATATTTAGTACATTATAAGTAAAGTGTCTTCTTTTAAAAATATACTTTATCTAAAGATTTTCATATCTAATTGATGCCATAATTTTGTTTTGGTTCAAAAGAAAAAGCACAAAACTCCCAAGAATCATGCATGTTAATAATATTTAACAACGAAATAATCTGTAGTTAAAAATAAAACATAATTCAAATAGATTGCCTAGTGTTAATAATAATTCGTGACATGGTTCACAATGTGAAACAATCACCAAAAATCTGCGTCGAATAATTTGCGCAACTAGCAAGATTCCTAGCTACATGGGAACGGCATTATTCACAGGAATAATGAAAAATAATTGGAGAAAATTTGATCTTATCTTACCATGTGTACGGCCTGTAATATTATGGGTTAATCTTATAAAAATTTAAGAACCTTTATTTTGTATCCGCTCCTTGATGTCTATTAGTGTAGAAATAAAACAATAAATCAGTGGCATCAATGATCATTTGACGTCAAATGTATATGGGCAATATAATAATAAATTCAGAAATTATATATGCTTTAGAATATTGTAGTTTTTTTTGCTTATTTAAATCTACGGTATTGATAATTAATACACCAATATAACTGAAATTAAATGCTCATGATATAATAAATTGAAACATACCAATAAGCATTTTTACAAGACAACAAAACATTATAACGGATTTGCTATTTTACCTAATCATTGGTACCTAGTACACTGAGTGTTATTTGAAATGCCACGGCACCAATAGTACAATACAATGATGACCCTAATATACCAGCGAAGTTAATCAACCCCTTTTAGTGTAACGTGTGGCCAACAGTCACTTGGATTAACGATTCTCTGAGATGTAGACATTCCCTGAACTTAATGCCTTTACATTGCTAGTCAGTCATTGTATTGGTTTCATCTGTTTCACTCTAAAACTGATTACTGAGATGCTGCATAGTGCTTTAGAGTAAAATTATTATTATTAATTTATAGCATCATTATAATTAACTACAATTTCAGCTATACTTTTAACTAATAAACTTATTTGTTTATACACAATTGTGGGATAATTTTTATCGATCAAGCGATTAAAAGTAGTCACTTCATGTTTATACCCTAATCAAATTGTTAGACAGACCCGATAAATTATGACATTTGAAGATAAATGATTTAAACATTAATAAAACGTTTTTGGAGAGAGCGTATCATTAGAGATAGCCTTGCTCGTTCTAAAGATACCATTGTAAAAAATTTGGTTTATGTCCTAATTTTAACTTATAAAACTCTGTTAGTTTAATACGATCCGGAAACAGAATTTTATCGTAGCTAATTTTATTATCATAGTAAACTACACTCATATTAATCCAAAATCCTCCAACATACATTATATAATAATTTTTTACAAGACAGACTAATAAAAAGATGGTACAGTATTGGTATGTACGCAGTAGCTGCCTGCGTAATTAAATTCTCTTGAGTAATCAAAACACTCAAACAATAATTGTTGTGGAATTTAACAAAAAACACTCAAATTATTTTATATATATATATATATACTATAGTGACTATATATGGAAAACTCATAAAAATGGGACCCAAATCACGATTTTATAGTGGTGCTTTTGAATGTATAGGTAAGAGCTGCCCATGTGATCTGGCGTAAGCTTACGGGTTTCTACAGCATTTATAATTCATGATAGTATATTTCCTTCGAACCTTCAACATGGTATTTTTAACCTCAGTATCTGGTTTCTACAAACATCTCAGAAATAGAACAACCTCCATAAAATATTTATATCTTGTCCCCAAGAAAAATAAATTTCTAACCACTACTGTGACTTGCAATGATATTTAAGTTTCTTACAATTATTTATCTGCTGGAAATAGCGGGTTCAATAATTTTAAGCGGCTTAAAATTAAAAGCTACCTACTAATACTTATTTAAGAAGGAATTCCATATCTTATCAATAATAAAAGTTCACTAAACGTCTAATAATTGTTGGTAACGAATCAGTATGGAATTATATATAACTCATACAAGAAGGAGAAGGAACTGTGAGTAAAACACTATTTCAAATATTGCAAACAAATATAAATTCTCATTAACTGTCATGAAAAGTTTATAAAAAGATTTCAGTTTATTTCCACTACATCAAGAGAGAATAGTTTACATCAACCATAGCTATTAAAAACGACCCCTTTGGTAATCCATAACGTAACTACAATAGTTCCACGAACATTCAAGAATACTTTAAACTGACTTTCATGCTGCATTAAGCCAATATATTCATCGATTTAACAATTTAAAAGAGGCAATATTGATTGTACCATAATGAATAGGTCATACGTACACACATTAAAGTCACTTATTGTAAGGGGTAACTAATCTAAAATTATATAAATTATATGTATGAAAAATTAAATTCTGTATTTCATTGAACATGGAATACGAATTTCCACTGTTCCGCATATAGTAAATTATCCTTACTTAGGGGATTCATAGCGATGTATTTAAAACATTGTCGCTTGACATTATAAAAGCTTTGAATGAAGTAAATTATGAAGTTGTTGAGGTCTGGTCTAGGTCACCTAATCGATCTCCGTTACTTCTGAGTCCTAGTGTCACCACCTAGCACCTGATTAGTGAGACGAGCTCTTCGTGCTTATTTCTAAAAATTTTTTTCCATTCCTAGATGTTTTTGTTTGTTTTGTACTGTAAATGTAATTCTTGGTGGTTATCATGTTTTATATTCACTAAATGGACGTACGGAACTATTACAATTACTATAGTTTGTAAGTGTTTGGAGCTTTTTACCATAAAATAACAGAGGCGTTTAGTAATATAATGCCATATTGTTAAAAATTTATACCATTCTTGCTCACAAAGTTCCACAATTGTATTTGTTTTCTTTTCCATGTTTTGTGAGTATAAAATGGTATTGATATTGCATCTTATGAGTAGTGAGTAATATCTGTCACATTGAGATGGATAATAATTCTTTTGCTATACAATATAAAATATTTCGTTTTTTCGTTGTTTCACTGCTTGGGTTAATTTGAAGTTACTGTATTCTAAATAGGCTGAAGGCCAAACTTAATTGAGAACAGAGTAATTGTATGCATTTTTCGGCCAGAGAATAATTCTGATATAATAAATCTGTTACGGTATGAACCATTTTTGTGTCCGAAGGAGCTAACTAGAGAATATAATAGAGAATACTGTTTGGCCAGTTTTGGTGCACTAATTATGAAAGATGAAGTAATTCAATTTCACTAGAAGCTTTATAATAGTAATAACTTCCTTGTTGATGAACTAATTACGTGGGTCTAAAAATTTATGTAACGCATTTAGCTTATAGGGAAATTAATTTTAAGATCAACTAGATCTCAAGACGGCTAAAATAAATTAACAACTAGAGGGACTCAAATAAATTGAGACTAATAAAGTCCTTGCAAGAGTCTCAATGGTAGCGTTGTAACATTAGAGCGGCATGAAATTTAATAAACTTTGGTACTGATACTAGTTAGTAACATGACAGCACGCGACTTAGATCAACTCTGAATGTTAAATGCTTCTCTTGAGAGACTAGGGACCTTTTGTTTGTTAGGCAACCTTTTGTTTGTTGGGTCATTACTAAATATGTCTTCATGACAGATAGAAATCATTATAGTTCTTTATAATAGCTAGACTAAGAAAATATGATTCACAATACTAAATCCATGTGATATGGTGTACGCAGCTAATAGATAGATCAACATTAAAGCCGCTTCTTTGCTTTTAAATGCGTAAGGTGTCTAAAGAGGCAAACCACAGCTTAGGTTCAAACTACACATAAACTGTGTTTAAAGTAATTAAATGTGGACTTTTTTGTAAACTTATATAAAAGAAGAGTATATACGTATAGGTATACTTAAGGGTGGTATTAATTAAAAGAGAATTAAACTTTAAAATTCAACGATGTACCATGTAATTACTCAAAACCTGTTATAAACCAACCATAAAAACCACCCATTTGTTTATGATATTGTTTATAAGTGATTATAGGTTATGCTCATAATCTGGTTTTCATGTGATACTGAGCAACGTGTAGATACAATAACAGACAGACAAACACAGGTGGAACGCTGTAGTTGTATTTCTCAACACAATTGTAGAGGGAGCATAAAACAAGATGACCTTCGGCGTTGTCTGCTGGTCATCTTACGGCGCATATCTCTGCTCTCTTCAAACTAACTATCGGTGTTTGTTATTTTTGAGGATGAAACCAGTTCGAAGTTAGGAGTATCTTTGAAACAAATACGGTAGATATAGATCGTAATCCTTAGCGGTTGTGGTTTAAAAGTTTTATTAATTTTTAATATTAATTTTATTCAAGTGCTATTTTTATTATTCACGATTGCTCCGGCTATAGCCCCAGCTCAATGCCTTTTTGATTTTGAAATAATAGACTGATAATTAGTGAGATATATAAAATTCTATAATTTTTGGAGTTCTACAAGAACTTTCGTGCGGAATTTTAACTCTCTGGGAATTCCTATGGTGAAACAGCTGAGCAAGCGTACGTTTCTGGGATAATTCTACTTCAACACCCGCAATCAATCTCTCAAGACAGTTTAGGAGATCCTTGCCATCTCCAAAAGAGATTCCATATGGATTTATGTCCTACTGGTTTCTTCACTAAAACCCACATCTGGAATGGCGAAATATATTTAGGCAATCCCTGCAGCAAGTAATTTTAATATGGCCATTCCATTTGGGATCTATGATTGCAACGCCAATTGCGCAATCTTAATCATCAGCAGAATCCAAGGTACTATATAAAGCGTTGCTCTGCATATACAGGGTGTATATTTATGTATGGAAACACCCAAATATATCCTTTAAAAATTTAAATATAGAATTTGAAACCATCTGTACAATTGTGGATGAAGAGATTCGGGCAATTTTTTTCTTACTTTTATGGACACAAAGTTTTTGTTATGTCACACCAAGCGGGGGACGTACCTGCCCTGAGGGTATCGGTGAATATTCTTAATGGAAGTCCTATACCTTGTGATAACATAAATTTTAAAGGTAATAGCTTTTACTGAATTGAAATGCGACAAAACCGCATCTCATAGGGATATTATTTCTATCCAGAAAATAGAGCATTTTTAGTATTTGAAAATTTTACTGATGTTCAACAATGTTAAATCTTTAACATGGGTTGCTAAGCCACAAAATGTGTTAGCAGCATAATTTTTGTATTCATTTCTTCTTTTATTTTTATTTTTTTTTTTTGTTTTTTAAATTGTTCAATTAAATAAAACCAAAAATTTCATTTAATTTTAAGCTGGTTTCTATGTCAGTCACAAATTTTATGCCGAGCTTTTTATTTACAGGTATCAATATAATGGAAATACATATGGGTATAATTGATTTCTATATTTACAAAAATAAAAACTAGATCGTATGCTGTTAGAAAAGTCTTTCACAACCAACTGTTTTAACCTGCAATTGGTGTCTATAGAAGCGAATTGTTCGAACTTGAGTGTTCCTTCTACGGTTTGAACAATTGAGGCCAATCTTGTGTAAAATGATTCGAACACAGAGTTTGCCCTAACATTTCTGTCAGTTATCATAAGGTCAATCACCTCCATAATCTCTGATTTCTTAGGTCTGTCCAAATTAATTGAGTGCTTTCTTCTATAAAACATTGGATTTTTAAATGACCCCATAGGGAAATAATCGATTGGTGACAGAATCCCGAGGATCTTGGGCGGCCCATATTCGATTTCTCCTCTTCCGGGCCGAATCCAATTTATGAGGAAACCTTAAATCCAAATTTTATACTGATACTCTCTTACCTGTTCTCCCATAATGAGGGTGGAGCACCATTCCTGTCCTAGAAGAACCATAACATTATCAAAGTATTCTCCTGAATGCAAAAAGAATATCTGGGATTATTTCATTTTGGAGCAATATTTGTATTAAGTAAAGTTCGGATCATTTAAATTCTCCATTGATGAAAAAAGGGTTGCCAACAATTTTGTTACCATAAAATTCCACACGAACCCATACGGTTTCAGTCTTATTTGGTGGTTGCTGTGGAATGGGACTCAGTAAATACACAATGTGGTGTTTTCACTTAGCCCAGTAACGGCAATTGTAGCCTTTGTTAACATTGGCCATTTAGGTAAAAAAGGTTGCCTCATATCAGAAAATAGTATGTTGGTCAGAAAAATCTCCTACTGTCATCACATTTGCGGCGCATGCAACAAGGTTCACAAAAAAACAAACTCCAACCATCTTCCTTCTGTCGTAGAATAAATCCATCCTCACTTAACTGGTGATGGACTAAAATGAGAACTTTAAAAATGGGTTTGTATTTAATTAATTTTCCAAAAATCTTAACTCACCAGAACAATAGGGTGCATATCATGTTGTGCTTGTGCAGCTTTTCTGAGGCGGATGTAATGTGGGTGACTTCAATAGAATGTTGTCGCAAAAGACGATCTAGTTGCAGTGTTCATATTTCATTCTGTTGCAGATTTGTTATCACTAACCCGTGTCTGCGTAGTCGACTTTGGGGCGGCGCCGATTACGGTTACACTCCCTGTCATTACCAAAACTGCTCAATAAGATCTTTTGAATATTGTTGAAACACTTATGGGATCTCCTTCTTACTGGGAAAGTGTCATTAAAACCAAAATTACAAACTATCCCGATAAGATTCTTTGACGATCGTCCATACAATCGATTCCCCACCACATTAAGAGATGGTGGGGGGGGGGTGGTGGGGGGGGGGGGGGGGGGGGGGGGGGTTGGTTGGGGGGGTGGGGGGGGGGGGGGGGTGTGGGTGGGGGGGGGGGGGGGGGGTGTGGGGTGTGGGGTTGTGGGGGGGGGGTGGGGGGGGGGGGGGGGGGGGGGGTGGGCGGGGGGGGGGGGGGGGAAGTCGTGACTGTGAGAGTCATAAGCCCTGTTTGGTGGTGGGTGAGGGGTAGACGCTTTTTGGGGGGGTTTTGGTGGGGGGGGGTGGGGGGGGTGGGGGTGGGGGTTGTGTGTTTCGCATTCATCAACAGAGTAATTCGTTCTCTCTTTCAGAAATGAAAATAAAAAATTTATTTTTAAAAAAAAAATAAATGGGGGGAAAAAAAGATTTGTGTTGGGGTTATATAAAGGTACAATTCCATTAAATAATGCCAAAATAAAAACTGAACTAACTGTAATTAGAATAACTTGTTGACAGCCAATGCTTCAGAGACACTGAATTAACTCGACAGGAATGAATATGACCTTTGTTCCGATTTAGTAATTCCTCAAGCTTAGACCTGTCTAGTGAAAGCTCCCATGCTCAACAAACTGAAACCTGTAGAGACCAGATGATTAATAACACAATAATGTATTCTCATAGGGCTAGTGACCTTATGTCTCTTTAAACCTTTCCTTGCGTGACCTGGAAACATTAAGGACAGATTCATAAGTAATCCAGAGAAAGTGGACTCATAAGTTTTTATTCATTGTAATAACAACTGTGTAAATTTTGTACTAATGAAACCAGCTTAAAAATAAATTGTTTTATTTATTTTGAATTGAACATTTAAAAAATGCTAAAAAATTCGTGTAACACATTTTGTGGCAAGAACCATGGTTAAAATTACATTGTTGAACATCAGTAAATTTTCAATACTAAAAATGCTCTATTTTTCTGATAGAATAATCCCTTTGAGATGCGGTTTGTGGCATTCAATTCAGTAAGCTAATACCTTTAAAATTATGTATCACCAGGTAATAGGCTTCCATTCAAGAATATTCAATATACCCTCGGCAGGACTTCCCCCGTTGGTGTGACATAACAAAAAATGTTTCCAAAAAGTAGATGCCGCAATCGTCTAACACGTATTAAAAGGAGGTTTCAAATTTTATATTTAAATTATTAAAGAGATATAATTTGGGTGTTTCCAGACATAATATACACCCTGTCATGTGTATATATATACAGGGTGAGTTTTTTAAAGTGAGGTCCAATAGCTAACTTTTTAATTACACGACTTAGACACCACACTTTAAATTTGGAACTTGCTCAATTTTAAGTTTCACGTCAGGGATATCACTTTGCAAATTCTTTGAAGATGGCCGCCATTTCCCAATATGGCGGTCAACTTTAAAATCTCTTATGGAACACCCTGTATTTTATGTTGTTTTTAGATTCTACTCAACAAAATAGATACACTTTTTGCTTTTGAGAGTTGTTTCAATATCATCTAATGTTTCAGGAGCTATACGAGACTGGAAGTTTTTCATAAATGTTTTGCCAATGAAATCGGTCATTTTAGAAACATCATAAGTCATTTTTTTTGTGAAATTGAGTTAGCAGTGTTTTTTACATCTTCATAAGGATAAGATACATGTGTTTTCCATTCAAAAACAACACAAGTCAGGTATACTATACACTATTAATAGCATAATAGACATTTTTAACTCATTTCACGAAACAGTCATAAGTCAGTGACAATGAGTGTTGTTTTCTTGCTATAATCAGATGAACTGTAGCAGTACATCTGTGTCTCAGCCAACCAGCTGATCTGCCATTTATTTGGCAGATGCAGGGTGAGGTCTAGCTGTAGTTAATGTGAATGTGAATCACAGTCAACTTGATTTTTGATTGTCATTATTGCTTTATTGTATTGTAAGATGAATTTAGAAGTACCGGTAACAAGTCAAAAATTGTAATTATTACCTATAAGGAAAAGGGGCAAGAGACACAAAGAAAACTACAAGTTTGAAGTATATAAAAAGAGCAAGAGTGACTGGTTCGGCTTATGTTAAGTTCTCCACACAGGGAAACAGATCGATGCACTTACACCTGGCAATGATTGCAAGTAAGTAAAATTATGCATTAAATTACTTTAAGTATGAACAAGTGTTTAGTATTCATCCTGTAAATTGTAAACTCTAAAGTATGTTGTTAGACACGTGTAAATACTACTGTCCTCATGCTCCATCATTTTAAGAGGTTAGGTTAAGTGATTTATCACAGCCCTATTATTTAACATTCTGATATGAGAATATAATTTTTATCAGTAATATATTTTTTATCAAACATAAAAAATATCACATATTTTAATACCCTGTACCCAAACACAATGTTTAGCACTATTTCAAGCTAACTCAAATTATGCGTATTGTATTATATACATAGGCCCTACAAAATGTATGTTGTTTCAGATGTCGCCGCAAAGTGGCTACTCTAAAGATTGCCAGAAGATACCAGGAAACAGATTTACGACAATTTTAGAAGCTTAAATTCTAAAAACGATGCAAGATAAATACCTTGCAATCACTGATGGGCAGGCATTCGGAAGGTTAAGCAACAAAGGAGGAGAGAAAACCTAATAACAGAATCAAACAAACCTGACCGGCCAAGCTTCATATCATCTATGAGGTGAACACTCCTCATGGTAATACATCATGGTAATGTCAGAAGGCTTTCTTGTAACAATTCATGCTTATCACTCCTGCCCGCGATACGCAGAATACAACAGCTTACTGTTATTGGGGAAATTTCCCATTGATAAACGTGGAAAAAAATATTTCTTCAAATGCCAAACCAGAAACTGTGGTTTTCTGTCTATTAAATCACATATTGGCAATCTTTTCCATTCAAGATCGCTCGACTAGTGATGTACAGATACAGCTCTAAAGAAATGATTATTATCTAAATGAACAGCTCCAATGTTCTTGAAATGTTCAAGTTATTTCCAGGCAGGCAAACACCCAGATATTGCATGTAGGCTATAAGTACTCACCTTAAAATCTTCAAAGAAGACTTTAATCTACACTTTGGGACGCCCTCAGGTAGACACATGCTAGCACTTTGTGAAGCAACTTGATGTTAAAATAAAAAGTAAGTTCATTAATGAAACTGCAAGAATATGTTTTTATGTGCCAGAGAAAATAGGTTGTCCGCATATTAGGCAAGCTTAAAAAATTTTCCGAAAAAAATCAAGCAAGTTTTACAACTGAAGTGAAAAATATGTGAAGGCAAAATTGGTGGTATATGCATTGATTTTTATGCAGGAATATACAAACCTGCCCTAACTATCGCCGATACAAGAAATTTTCTATATTGCGGCAAGGTTTAACTGTGAGTTTGTTCTGCATACATAACTTGAAAGACAACACTGCTGTGGTTTATATGTACCATGAAGGTGTTGCCGGGAAAAGCCCAAACGAAGTCTGGATACCTTTGTACTTAATTACCTAGAAGAACATATGGCAGGTGTTGAAAAATCTTCATAATATTCTCAGACGGATGCGGGGGGCAGAATAAAAACCATTCATTGATCCGACTGGCTAATGCCTTAGTGTCCTTTGAATCGATTTAAAAGTGTTGATCAATATTTCCCCATATGGGGTCACTTCATTTTTACCGTGTGAACCGTGATTTTTGCAGTTGGGTCAAAAGAAAACTTAGAAAGTGTGACCAGAATATACAACATTGAAAAGAACTTGCTGCTTTGGGATTTTACAATCATCAGCGAAAAAATTCATTTTTAGTAACGCTACCAGATTCTGATGATATTCCTTGAATGTAAAAGGCTGGTGGCCTAATTTTTTTAAGAAAAATGTAATATCTACAAGAAACCCGCGGGAAAGATATTCCAAGAGACAACACAAATTCCATTTGGCATTTCAAAGTTTATTGCACTTTCACACACTCAGATTCGAAAACCAGGAGTAGTTCTTTTGCAAGAGAGTACATTGACGGCAACTTCACATGTCATGCTTTCCTTATAAGAAACAGTAACAGAAAAAACCTGTTAATGCCTTCAGTAAAAATTTACTCTAAGGGATATATCCCCATACAACAAAAAGAAAATGAATGATATCTTTAAAATGTCAGACCTTACCTAACCGCAGAAAATGAGGAATTCAATCTTTTTTATGAAGCAATCTTCGCCTGGTGAGACCTTATGATGGAAACCGACGGAACAAATTGATGTTAATCTAATTACAGTTCTTTTGAATATGTTTTACAGATGTTTAGGTATTGATAGGACTTTAATGTTTATAATAAAACTTATATTAATTCAACAAAAAAAGTTGTTATTATATTTTTATACCTCAATTCGAATCAAAAACAGCATAAGTTTCAATTGATTTAAAATATTTTTAAAATTTATTTTTCATTTTATTAAAAACAATTTTTAAAAAAATTTGGTTTACTAAGTTTAGTGTTTAAACTAATCTCAAATACACCGAGTCCCAAAAAAAAACTGAACATCATTATTAGATTGTAATTATTTTAATAACACACATATAAAAGAATTTTTTGATTTTAAAGTAACACGCATAATCATAAGTTATTATGGGTATAACCTTTATTTGTGAACCTCAACATGGTTTTCCATTGTTGGCAAAAAGATAGTCGATTCGGCTATCTAACTCTGCCCACACTCGATGACGCTTTTCCTCATTATTTTGGGAATAAGGCCGTGATAATCCATAGTCTTAATTCTTTGAATGTTTAAGCACATTTAGACTTGAAAACCTGGTCTTTTACAAATCCCCAGACAAAAAAATCACATGGTGTATATGTTCTGGGGACCGTGGGGGCCAGGCTAAGGAACCACCGCGCCCAATCCACCGACGAGGGAAAGTGTGCATCAAGTGATTCTCTTACAAATAATTTCCTATTATGCGGAGGTGCACCCATCTTGTTGAAAAAAAACGTTGGTGGCATAGGTCCTTATCAAGCTGGTGGGTAAGCGTAGTTTTCTAGCATGTCTAGATAAATGTTACCATAAAGTTGTTTTTTCATTGAAGAAAAACGGGTCCAATAAGTCTGTACATTAGAAAGTGAGCACTCCACACATTTAACTTGGGACTGTCTCGAACATGTTCCCGAACTTTGATATGTGTCCTTTCTGTACCCCAAATACGCACGTTATGTTTATTCCACTTTTCAACATACAAGGAACGTGGCCTCATCAGAAAACACTACCTTCTTTAGAAAGTTCTCATCAGCAGGGGTTAAACGATCAAGCACAGTAACAGCAAAGTGGTTTAACGTGTTAAGTTTTGTCATCTGGAGTAATTTGCTGCAAAATTTGCAGGCTTATAAGGTTTCATTTTCAAATTTTTCTTTAAAAAATTCTTTGAACACTGGATTTTGATAAATTTAAGCGTCACGTGCTGCAGTGCTAATAGTATTTTTGAGGACCTGCGTAGAAATGGTTTTTTTGCACGTTCTCAATAGCTTCATTTGTGCAGTTTAGGCCTACCATTGTTTTTTTGAATGTTTAATGGCTGCCAGTTAACCTATGAACGTTATCATACCAGGGGCTCGAGAAATGCTGTTCCTTGATGGTGGATGGCGACCATAGCGTGTTCTAAACCATCTTATGCACTACAATATCCTGAATTTGGTTTTCAATGTACCACTCAATCACAGCTGCGCTTTCTCCTGTGTGCATTTCATAGTGACTGCGCTTTAATTTGTAGGTTATGTTTAGGAGGTTAAGCAGTTTGAGCAAACAACAATGACACAGCTGAGTCTATTTTTTTTTTTTTTTTTACAACCCATTAAAAAACAACTTTATAAACTCTACCTTTTCATGTGGTCATTGCTTATAATAATCTAAATTTAACTTTGTGCGGATTTTATTAGGCTTTAAAGTGGTTCATTTTTTTTTTGGTGACGCAGGCTGTATAAATAATAAAATTTAAAACACATATTCATACTGACAGCAAATAACTAAAACAGTTTTTGTAGAGTCCGTTTCCTGAGCGAAAGTACGATTTTTTGTGACTTATGCTGTTACTAAAATGACCAAATCCGTATCGGCGGCCAACTTTAAAATATTTTATATGGAACAACCCTGTGATTATGTTGATTTTTATATTCTAGCACTACAAAATAAGACATTTTTGCATTTTAGAGATTTTCTATATCTCTGAATGGTTCAGGAGGCTTCACGTGGACAGCAAGTTTTACGGATTTTTTCGGACTGATGAATAAGAAATCTTGCAGTCCACATACTTCCTGGTGGAACAGTAATAGATATAGAAAAACTCTAAATTGCAAAAATGTCTTATTTTGAGTAGTGTAGAATATTAAATCAAAAAGTACAACATAAAATACAAGTCAGGTTTTCCATAAAATCTTTTATAAAGTTGGCCGCCCTATTGGCACAAATTATGAAAACTTCCAGGTCCACGTAGCTCACTGAGACCATTAGATGATATTGAAAAAACTCTCTAAAAGCAAAATATGTTTTTTTTTGGTTGAGTAGAATCTACTAAAACAGGACATAAAATACAGGGATGTTTTCCATAAGAGATTTATAAAGTTGACCGCTATATCTGGGAAAATGGCGGCCATCTTCAAAGAATTTGAAAGTGTATCCCTGTCGTGAAAACTTAAAATTGCAGCAAGTTCCAGAATTTAAAGTGTGGAGCAAAGTTTCGATTGTAATTAAAAAGTTATACTATTGGATCATTTTCTTTAAAAAACTCACCCAGATTATTATATAATATCAAAGCCTTTAGATACGAGTTTAGATTTACTTTTAAAAAGCAGTATCGGGTTTCTCTACATCGGAATTTGGGCATAAAAAACTTTAAATTTAATAGATAGTCCAAATAATCAATAAACGTTGATGTGAAGTGTGGAAAAAAATGATTATGATATTCGAATGTTGATTTGTTACGGACAAACATTTAATATAGTATATAAATATACAAATATAGAAGGCAGGGTGATTCATGAAGTGTTTCTCCCCCACTTCTACAGCATAAAACATTGTACTAGTAAAAATAATGAAAAAAATCTGGGGTTATATATGAACAAGGTTCCGAAAACGCTTCGTTAGCGAGTTACAGCTAGCGAAAGATTTTCGCCTGGGGGAATTTCCTGCGTTTAAAGAGTGAAAAATAAAACCAATACTGAACTTTTGGAAAGGTTAATTAAGTAAGTGAAATATCGTGGATTTCTTATGTATATTTTTTACCTAATAAAGCTAATAAAATAGGTTTCAGAACTGTACCCTGTATGTAGTTTTGTGAGAGATTCAGGGGTTAAATGCAAAAAATTGGGGCATCAAGCGAAACAATGTTTTTTTAAGTTTGATGTACTAATAACTTTGTTAAATTGGTAATAAATACATAAGATATAAACAAACATTAATTGTTAGAGAATTTAATTCTGAGCAAAATTAGATATAATCAAAGTCTAAAATAAAACAGAAATAAGTACCAAAAAAATCGATTTTATTCAGTATAATACATTAATAGTATTTAAGCAAAATTAATCCAGGTTGGGGCCAACCGTACGCACCTTTTTACATAATAGATGTTCGAAAATAAGGCCATCATTATCATACATTTTTTATTGCAGCATCACGTTTGTGTATCTGCTTGTTTGTTGCGTTTTCTTAATTTATGTTTCCAGTGTACTTCCCTAGTATCTGCACAGCCGAATCCATAATATGGGCAATTAGACTTCAATAACGAAGAATTCACTTTTGTCTTGTATACAATGTCTTTCATCCATCCCCAGATGCAATAATCCAATGGAGATAGAATCTGGTTGATTCTTGGTGGCCCAAGGGTGAAGGCCCTCCACGACCCAACTCCAGTGTGTCCACGGAAATTGATGATTTTATAGTACAGCAAAGAATACGGCACGTGAAAAAGTGGCGGAGGTGCTAGACGGCCGTCAATGCTGGAAGTACAAATTTTGAGTCTTGAGATGTAAAGGAACATTCTCTAACAGCTGCGGCAACTCTTCTTGAAGGAAGATGCAAACAGAACTCAGACATTTAGGGCGTTCCAGGTAATAGATGAAAGGTTCAATCACAGCCGATTGTGCAAAAGGCCACACCAGACATTAGGACCGCTAAATCGGTGTTGAAAAGTTCTGTTCCACTACCTCATGTGCGATTTTTCTTCTGCCCGATAGAGTGTTCATTGATGCAAGTTATTGACGACCATCCGATGTGAATTGGTGCCTCATCCGTAAACAAAATACACTTGTAAGAGTTGATTATTAATATTCAAGAGAAAGTTGCAAAACTCCAAGCGAAGCGGACCATCCCCTAGCTGGTAGATGTTGAATCCCTTTTGTTTATGAAACAGATAAAATTTGTTTCGATTAAGTGAAGGTGACCTCCACACCGTTGACTGTGAAACTCCTATCCCGCCTAGGAAATACGTCATCGTGTACTTACACCTGCGACTTGGCGAATGAACAGCATTAATAACAATATCATCATCAAGTTGGACAGCTTGTTTCATAATTAGTTCTAGTACTTGGTATGTGATCCTGTTTCTCTGAAGAGTACGAAAAGTTCCTGAAATTTGTTGTTGGTATCTGGAATCCTTCCTATTAGGGTAACGTAGTTCATATTCTCTCTACGAGCAGCTCTAGCAATTACCATTTACAGTAACCCAAAATAAAAACCATATCAGCGTTTATTACTCTGATGTAAATAAGTAAGGCATTTTTTCGCTGAATAAACAATCGGAATTATAACTCACAGAAAAATTGGCGACTTTAATAACACAGATTCACAGAACCCGATCTCCTGCTGTAGATTACCAAAAGACAACCACTAATAAAACACAGTTCTAACGTATACAGTACCAGTACAGAATACCATTTGTCTGATCAGCTGTTATTCCGTGCGTTACCAAACTTAGAAATTAAAGAAAAACAAAAAACTAGCATTTCGGATGATTAGTAAACAATAACTGGGGAAAAATGTATGTGCTTCATTTTATTTTCGAACATTTGAATGTTAAATTTTTATTAAAAAAAAAAATACAACGTAATAAAACATGATATTTTTATTTACAAACAAGATGTATTTAACAGTTAACAGTTAATCTTGTTTTCTCAATTTATCTCGATCATTATGGAATACAAACATTTTGTTTTTTGTTTTATTTTAAACTAATATACCGTACGGTATTGTCTTTACAGCTAGTAATGTATTATACTGAATAAAATCGATTTTTTTTGTACTTATTTCTGTTTTATTTTAGGACTTTGATTATATCAATTTTCTCAGAATTAAAATTATCTACAATTAAATGTTTGTAGACTTTTATTGTATTTATTACCAATTTAACAAAGTTTATTGTACATCAAACTTAAAAAAAAAAAACATTGTTTCGTGCCCCAATTTTTTGCATTTAACCTGAATCCCTCAAAAAACTGACTACAGGTTACAGTTCTGAAACCTATTATTTTATTAGCTTTATCAGGTAAATAAAAATACATAAGATTCCACGATCTTTCTTACTTAATTAACCTTTCCAAAAGTTCATTATGGCTTTATTTTACTCTTTACCCAGGAATTCAGGCGAAATCTTTCGCTAGCTGTAAAACTCGCTAACGAACGCGTTTTCGGACCTATGTTTATATAACATTTTTTCATTATTTTTACTAAGTCAAAGGAGCTGTAGAAGTGGGGGGAGTACTTCATGAATCACCCTGTATATATATATATATATATATATATGTTAAATTGTATAAATGGCAATAGCCTTATTTAATTTCAATAAACATTGAATCACAAAAAGTACTTGCTATATATATATATTTTTTTCCCCCAATCAACTATGCAATGTCAGGTGAGGTGAATTTAAAGCTTTTAGGATGTTGTAAGAGAACCTATATTAGAATAAGGTTT
>NW_025783762.1:0-27438 GCF_021130785.1 Homalodisca vitripennis
TAATAAAGTAAATGTATCCATAATTTTCTTTTACAATTATTCCGTTATGTGGTTTATATCAGTCTGTTGTCCCCTACAACTGTAGCGTTCGTTTAAACTGGATAATTTGTAGAAAGCTCGTCCTTCGTTAAAAGTGATCCGATTACTGTTTTACATGGACATCAAACCTTGTTACGGTAACTTTGTGGGTCAAACTTTCAGCTATGTATACTCAAACTTTGAGGAACAAGAAAGGTCATTGAAGCTTAATTTCACCTCCTTATGTTGGAATGGTTATAAATGACTGTCTTCTTATGTACATATATTATTGTATCATTAACAAAATAAAAAAATGTAAAACATTTTATTCATAGCTGATATTTTTTTAAACAATACGTTGTTTTTTTAATTGAACGTAAATGAAATTTTTATATAAGGTACTAGCTAGAATCTCATGAAAAACTCCAAACTAAGCAAATTTTAATATATGTTTAAACAATATAGGGGAATTAAACAAGTTTTGGATTTATACTAAATACAATAAATTTAGTTTAATGTGGGTATTTAATAAAAGTTAGTAGTCAGATTTAAAGAAACCAATTCATGTAAAGTTATTCATATATGTAGTCTCTTAGAGCAGTTTCTATGGAAACCACAATATTTTTATGTACAATATTTCGTTGAAAGTAACAAATTTGTTAAGTACACTTGTAAAACATACACAGAATAAAATAAAGAAACAAAAGAAGAAACACATAATAATAAACATTCTAAATGTAAATACAATTTTGACATATACATTTTGTTTGATTACTTGTTAATTTAACAATAATAACATAATATAATATAATTTGAATTTAGGTAAATTTGTAGATCAGAATCTAATCATTCAAGTGGAAAACAATAATTTAGCGAATTTTAAGTCCATATGGTTGTTTCGATTTCAATATAAGTTGGTTGTGCTAACTTATATTAAATATATATATATATATATATATATATATAAATATAAATATAAATATATATATATATATATATATATATATAAATATAAATATAAATATAAATAAATATATTATATATATATATATATATATATATATATAAGTAGATATGGAATATGGCGGTCCTAGGACACTTTTGGGACAGTTCAGAAATTCAATGTAAAATACTGTCCATTGAACCATAAAACAAATCTGAGAAATCAAACAGGAAATCACGAATATTAAATAACCGAATCTATATCTGTTTTACTGTTCATTGTAGGCTTCTAATTTTTTAAGTCTGTTTTTAATGAAAAAATCCAGAAATCTTCGAAATCATTATTCCACGAAGTTAATTGTAACACAGTCTTTATCTTTAATAGTCTTCTTTCCAGTAACAACCAATAGTGTAATTTTTCATTTTTGTTCAATTCTTTAATCTTTTTTTCATCCAAAACAGTCAAAAATCTGTTCGGTAAGTGTACTTTATAATCTTCCAACTCGGCAATTATTGTAAACCCGAATTTATCTTTCATTTTCTCCAAATTCACAATTTTGTATTTCTTATTTTCTTCTAATTCTATTAATTTCTTGTATTCTTTGAATGTTAAATCACCAAACCTTATTCAAACTCTTGTAACAGTGCCATTTACATAGAAAAAAATTAATACTTCTACACTTTTAAGGTGAAAAATCAACACTATACTTCCAAAATACACAAAAAACCGGGGTTTTGACCCTAAAAACGTGTTTTTAGGGTCAAAACCACAGCTCTTAAGGTGCATACATACTAGAGTTTTTTTAAAAAATCCTGAAAATCTACTGAAATATCTCTAATTATTGCGGATTTTTAGCATAAAAAGTTGATAATTTGAACGAAATTTCTCGAAAAATCACTAAAAAATTTGAAATTTAGAAAATCTCTAAATAAATTCTTTTCCTATCTAAACAGAAGAATCTACAGCTGTTTTACTACAATTTGTGCTGATTTGTGTCAAATTTCTAGTAAAATTCTCCACTTTTTCAAAGTCTGAGTTATTACAAATTTTCCCTATATAAATAGAAGAATCTAACGCTGTTAAATCATAAATTCTGCTGATTTGTATCAAAATCTTTAAATTTTTCCTATATAAATAGAAACATTTAACGCTGTTTCTACAATAAATTGTGCTAATTTTTATCAAATTTTGATAAAAATCCTTAGAAATCTATTGAATTATTGCTATTTTTCAGCTTATATAAAAAGATATTTTACTAAATAGTTAAAACTTGGCAGATTCAAATTTTCCCTATTTAAATGGATAGGAAAAAGATATCCTGCCCGTACTGCAAAAAAAGACATTTTCGAACATCATTATACCCGACATTATAAGTCGAAAAATCATCTAAAAAATAAAGATATTTATGAAAAAGAACTAAATTATTTGAGGACTTGGGCTAGAGAAAAATCAAATTGCCGATCACCAAAACATGTATAATATAGAAAAATTGCGTGAACTAAAGACAAATTTTAAGGAAAGTAAAAAAGATCTCAAATCTATTTAATGATGAAAAAATTCATTCAATAGCTGAAAAATTGGCTATCGAAAACTAACGACAAAAACTAAGTCAGAAATGATCGAAGAAATTGATAAAACGATTAATGAGGAAAACCTGAAAATATCATTGATGTAGAAGTTTTATCCTCAATACACGGTCTATTTAAGCAATACATTTTAACAAATTTGAACGACAATTTCATGTCAATTTACAAATATCTTTCTATTTTGCGCCCAGAAATTAAAAGTTTAATCGAAAAATTTCAAGAAAATGTTAAAAATATGAAGGGGTATCTCTCTTTAGAATGTGAATACGAACGAACTTTAGTGAACGGTGAAACACAAACTTGTCCAATGTACTTTACTATAAAAGGCAGACGAGATCTTTGATGTAAACGACTTTATTTCTAAACAATTTAATAAATTAACCCACATCTGAGAACAGACAAATCATATTCCAAATAAAAGGTTCTGGGATGGACATTAAAACGCTGTAAAACAACTGATTTTGAGCCTTAATAAACACGAAATAATGAACGCAGGATCATATATCGATTTACCACAAGAGATAAAGGTAAAGAAAGCTTGTGTAAATATCAAAATGAAGATGACTATTGCTTTATTTACTCTATCCGATGTGCAATTGAAAAATCAAAATTTCATCCTGAACGTGTAAAACAATATGAAAAATTTGTAAAATGACGAGATATTTTCAGGTTTCGAGTATCCAATGTCTTTGAAAGATATACAATTATTCGAGAAACGCAGCTCCAATTCCAAGTACAAATATCCAAAAATGTCTATAAATATCTATACTTATGATGAAAAAATTAATATTGTTCCGTTACAAATTTCAGAAATTTATGATGCCGAGTTAGAAATCGATTTATTGTATGTTAAACAAGATGACAAATCTCATTATGTTTTGATAACAGATTTAAATAAGCTCGTTTTCTCTCAGTTATCTAAGCATGAACACAAAAAAATTTCTATGCAGAAGATGTTTAAGCCATTTCTACAAATTGGAGATTTTAACAGATCATTTAGAAATTTGCAAGCAACACGAAGTTTGTAAGCCAATTATGCCCTTTTCCAGGTCAAACAACATCATTTACTAATTATCAAAAGAAATTTTCTCATCCTTCACGTTATTTATATGGATTTTGAGAGCATATTAGAAAAAATTCCGACATGCAAGAACAATCCACAAAAGATCGATTACAACCAAGATTCAGAAGCACATTCCTTATGGTTTTACTCTATATTTAGTGTCAAATGTGACAAATCGCATGTACAAACCTATATATTATAGAGCAAAAAAATTAAGAAGATTTGCCAAATGTTCCTGCAAAATTGTTTTGAAGAACTCAATAAAATATCAAAATACATAGCTACAAAATATAATTCTAAGAACAAAAAACCTATGAAATTGACTGAAGAAAGAAGAAATTTCATACCAAAATGCAAACGTTTCGTCGTATTTGCGAATGGTCTGCTTATGATGTTGGGTCAGTTCAGTATGGTTTTTACTCCTGATAGTTGGAAAGATAAGAGATTATAATAAAGTGAGAGATCATTGTCATTTTAACCGGCAAGTTTCGAGGCGCAGCTCATGCATGTTGCCAATCTGAATTTGAAAATTTCCACAAAACATTCCAGTTTTCTGTCACAATATGAGTAACTATGACACACATTTGTACATAAAAGAATTAGCTAAGAAATATGGAAACGTTGATTTGATCGCAAACTCAGAAGAAAAATATATAAATTACTCTGTAAATTCTGGATACGGGTATGAGTTTGATGGTGACAAACCTAGAAAGTTCATAAAATTCTCTTTCCGTAGAACACATTTAGATTCATGGCCTCGTCTATTGAAAAAGTTAGCTAAAAACCTCAAGAAAGAAGACTTCCAAACATTACAAATCATTTTATACAAGATGGTCTGAACGCAATTCTAGAAAGACAACCAAATGACGAAGAAGAAAATCTTTAAAATTCTATCTGGAAAAGGAATATTTCCCTATGAATTTATCGATAGTATTGAAAAACTTGATTACACAGAAGAGCTAAAAATTCAAGATTTCTATTCACTTTTAACAGATGAGAGCATATCTGAGAAAGATTTTCAACATTATTTAGCTGTTTGGAATAAATTAAAAGAGAAAAATCTAGGAAATTACTCTGATCTCTATAACATCCAAGATGTTTTATTGCTTGCCGATATATTCGAAAATTTCAGAAACATTTGCCTAAATTGCTATAAACTCGATCCGGCACACTATCTAACAGCTCCCAGTCTCGCATGGGACGCAATGTTAAAATTAACGAAAATTGAGCTTCAGCTAATTAACGATTTATAATATGTATTTGATGATTGAAAAAGGTATTCGCGGAGGCATTTCTCAATGTATTAAACGATATGTGAAAGCAAATAACAAATATTTGAAAGATTTTGATAAGACAAAGCCCGAAAAACTATTTGTTATACGTCGATGCAAACAACCTTTATGGGTATGGCCTCAATGCAAAATTTTACCATATAACGAAATCAAGTGGATGGATCCAAAAACTTACACAACTGCAGAATGGAAAAGAAAACAATTTTTGGAACTCACCCGGCGACGAAGATTATGGCTATATTCTTGAAGTCGATCTTGGATATCCAACAAATTTACACGAACATCACAAGGATTTGCCTCTTGCTCCTGAAACATTATAAAAATAAGTTGTGCACCACTCTATTAGATAAAACTGAATACGTTGTTCATTCGAGAAATTTGAAGTTTCTATTTGGAAACAATGGTATGATTTTTGAAACATGTGAAATAGGAGTTATCGCATTCGATCAGAAGCCTTTTATGAAAGATTACATTGATTTTAACACAAACATGAGAACCAAAGCTACAAGTGACTTTGAGAAGGACTTTTACAAGTTAATGAACAACTCAGTTTTTGGAAAATCTATGGAAAATGTGAGAAACAGATGTGATATTAGACTAGGAAATGAAGAATTTTCAATGAAAACAAGCTAAGAAAACAAATTTCAAATGCTATAGTATCTTTGACGACAACTGTATAGCGAGTCACATGTATAAACAGAAAGTAAAATTTAACAAGCCGATCTACATAGGGATTTTCAGTTCTCGACCTCTCAAAATTGCTAATGTACGAGTTTTATTAACAACAAATTAAAGAACTATGATCCAGATTTGAATCTGTGTTACATGGATACAGACAGTTATTTTCTAGAATTAAAACGTGATCCTTACAAAATTATTAAAGAAAAATTTGAATGACTTTGATACGAGCGATTATCCAAAAGATCATGAATGTTTCGGTACTAAAAATAAGAAAGTCATAGGAAAATTCAAAGGACGAACTAAATAGCGAAGTTTTAGAAGAATTTTGTGGTTTAAGATCAAAGATGTACTCGTACAAATATCTAGACAAAAATCCAGTTAGGTGTAAAGGAATTAAGAGAAGCGTTGTAAATAAAACAATAAATATCGAAAACTTTTTGAAGAGATGTTTGTTCGAAGATAAAGAAGAATTTAGGGAGATGACAGTAATCAAAAGCTACAAACATGAGTTTTACACAGTTACCATAAACAAGCTGGCACTGAACGCTAAAGATGATAAGAGAATTGTCCCTAGAAAATAAGATCGATACAGTACCTTATGGCTATAAAAATGAAGCAAAATCTGATATATTAGATGAGTTAAATAAACTTGGAAACTTTGACATGTAAATGGAAGATGATTTGATTCACTGCCACAAATGCAAGAAAAAAACGAAAAAATATAGATTCTAAAATCGTTCAAACTCAAAACGGATTGTATAGAATTGCAGCAAAATGTTCAAAATGTAAGACAAATAAGAGTAAATTTATAAAGAATCCAAATGAAAAACAAGTAAAGAAAGAATCTAAGAATAAGGAAGAAATCGAGATTGAAGCTAGAGAAATTCATGCACCAGTACGAAAAAAGTTTAAAAAGAAAAAAATTATAACTTTAGGAATTGACGATTTATGGGCAGCAGATTTAGTTATAATGTCTAACTATTCGGATCAAAATGATGGATGCAAGTATATGTTAAATGTTATTGATACTTTCTCAAAATATGCTTGGTCAAGAGCTATCAAAAGAAAAAACGGCAAGGATGTTTCAAAAGCTGTCGAAGATATAGTAAAAGATGCCATAAGGATCAATCACAAACCTCCTAACCTACTTCATACAGATAAGGGTTTAGAGTTTAAAAATAAAGAATTTAACGATGTTTTGAGAAAATACAACATTAAGATTTATCATACTGAAAATGAAGAGAAATCAAGTATTGTAGAGAGATATAACACAGAACTCAAAATGAGAGAATGAAAGTAATTTTTGAGATTAATAAAAACTTTAAATGGATCGATATTCTTCAAAAAATCGTAAACAATTATAACGATACAGTTCACAGCACAATAAAAATGAAACCGAAAGACGTAGATAAAGATGCAGAAAAGGAGTTATTAGAGACCGTTTTCAAGTATATTCCACCAGAAATTCACACAAAAACTAAATTTAAAGTCAATGATCATGTAAGAATTGTTAGTAAAAAACAAACATTTTTCAAACAAATATAAGAACAATTGGTCAAGAGAAATCTTTGTGATTTATCAAATTAATAACACAGATCCTGTAACTTTATAGTATAAAAGATTTAAATAATGAAGAAAAAATAACGGAAAGTTTTATGAATATGAATTGAGAAAGTCAAAGCTTTAATTTTTTCTATATAAATGGAGGCTGAAAAGAAATGTATAAAGTGTCAAGAATTTAAAGATTTGACGAAGTTTTCTCAAGATAAGACTAGAAAAGATGGATTATATACTATTATTGTAAGGATTTTCGTAGTAAATATAACAGAGAATTATACGATAAAATAGAAAAATTAACGTTAGAAGAGAAAAAAAATGTTGCGTTTGTAAAGAAATTAAGGATATTTCCAAATTTTACGATTGGCATTATAGTAAAAATAAAAAACATGCACATTGTAAAGATTGTGCTAAAAGAATTATTCAAAAAAGTCAAAAGAAACCGACTCTTTGCGAGTGTGGACGAATCATTTCAATGGTTACCTCATCTTCAAAAACATTTACAGACAAAATATCATAATTCGAGAGTTTAACATTTTCATCGTGTAATTTAGATATTCTATAAATCAGTCGAGATTCTGCCATATTTGTAGTAAAATGATTTCCGTTGTATAAAATATTCAAAGATTCTTTCATTTGGTTATACAGATTGATAGAATTTGGTTCGTCATCAATGAACAAAATCTCTAATTCAGGATAATTTATTTTTAGATGTTTTAATCGGTTTGGTATTTCTCGTTTCTGAGCTCTGATAACGTAATAAGGCCATTCCCACATGTGATTCTTCTTAATTAACACAAAAAACATGGTGTTTTTTCTTATCAAAATCTTTACAAACAAGGTCTGGTTTCATTAAGTCAATTTTTACACTTTGCTTTGCGATTATTTCCGTTTTGATTTCATCTTTAATTTGCAAGTGTTTAACTTCGTCCTCTAAATATTTAATCTTGTTTTCAAGTTTGTACTCACCAAATTTACGAATACTTGGCAAAACTTCTTCTAAAACCCAATCTTGAAACATTTCTGCTATCTTCGTTTTTGATTTCAGTATTAAAGAATATATGCCCGGTTCATTAATGAAAATAGTTTTTTTTTGAAAGTTTGAAGGTAAGAACGATTCGTTCCCCCCTTCTGAATCTATGTTATCGTAGTTTTTTTATATTTGTCTTTAACGTGATCTCTAATCGCTTTCATCGTATTTTTAAATTCCAATATTTCTGCAATATCTTTTGCTTTAAACCAAAATTCATTATTTTCGTCAACAAATGTTTAAAAATTTCTTTATTATTGAATTTGAGTAGATTCACAACTGACTCCATTTAGATAGAAAAGAAATTTAACTAGTAATTTTTATTTCGGGAATAAAGGCCAGATTCATTAACGAAAATAGTGTCAGGATGAAGATTTTGAAAGGGTCTATGGCATAGACTCTTGTAATTTATATATTTAAAGGCTATTTTCTCGTCATTATCAATATTATTTATGATAGCTTGTCTAGTATTTTCATATTGTAAAATTTCTGCAACATCTTTAGCCTTAAACCAGATCACATTGTTTTCGTCTACAATCGTTAAGATATTCGTGTTATCGAATGTAAGTTGATTATTTCTTAGATCTATGACTGACTCCATTTAGATAGAAAACAAATTTAACAAGCAATTATTATTTTGAGTTTAAAGGTCGAAAATAGTGTCTGGATGTAATTTTTGTAAGAGTCGCGATTCGATTACCCTTGAAAATGTATATCTTCTAGTCTTTTCTTGAAAGTTTAAAGGCAGTCTATTCAATAGACCCCCTTGATTCATGTCCGTTGCTTCAACAATCTTAAGTAAATTGTAGTTTTACTCTCATTTTTCAATAAATTTCCTTCAGAGTCTTGAACAGTTAAGACGATTTTTTGAATTCTTTTCATATTTTTTCTAATTGGAATATAGTCTATTTCATTCGGTTTTTTCACTGATTTTTGATCCATAAGCAACATTTTGGAAAGAAAGTGTACAAAATTTCCGATTCTTTGTGAAGATGTTCGGTATGATTTTCAAAACTAGGTTCAACGAGATTACAATGTACTTCAATTACATCAAACGGTCTAAATTTTGGCGTTTTATTTCCTAAATATACCTGATTTGGCTCAATAGTTTCTTGAACAAACCCTAATAGAAAATCTACTATAATTGCTGAAAACATTATTCTTACTGGTTGATTTTATTTGAATTTTATTAGAGAGATATTTTTTTTGCATTTCAAACTTGTTTTCCTCAAAGTTTAAAAGATTTATCTGATTGTTTGAATGTTTTTCAGATAATTTTTAAGGGAATTTTTTATTTGATCGAAAGTGTAATATCCTTTGTTTAAACCATAATATTTTGTTATGTTTCTTCTCACTAAATCCTATACAATAAGGAGAACTTTCACTAATATTTATTACAAAATTGTCAGAATAAAAACCGCTTATACCGATGAAATAATTTGATTCTTCCTCTAAATGAATAGGATGTTCCAAGTTTAAAAACTAATTTAGAGCTTTCTGAAGTCAACTTGAACAGCTTCATTTTCGCAAGCGTTGCTTCAAGATGAAAATCTTCTATTTAAATGGAGAAATTTTTAAAGCAAAAAGATCAGATAAAACTTCAAACGTATGAAGAAAACAAGAGAGATCAACCAATCAGATTGTTAATTGTTGGTTCAAGTGGATGTGGAAAAAACAACTTTATTATTGAATTTTTATCTACAATAGGTTGATTCCTTATTCCAATTTGTATGTTTTTAGTAAAATCTTTAGATTAGAACAAGACGCCTATAAAAAATTACAAGAAAGATTTGAAAAATATTGAGAAAAACTTAAACAAAAAAAATAATCACATTTTTATAATGCTTCCGAGGACATAGTTCACTTAAGCGAATTTAAACCAAATTCTTTAATCGTTTTTCGATGATTGTATTTTAGAAAATCAAGACGTTATTAAAGAATATTTCGTAATGTCTCGTCACAAAAACATATCTTGTATCTATCTTTCTCAATGCTTTTCAAAGGTTGATAAACAAGTTATTAGAAATAAATTTGAATATGTTGTGTGTTTTTAAGCAAGACGATCACTATTCGAGAAAGATTTACAACAATTATGTGGGATCTGATATGAGTTTTAAACACTTTAATGAATTATGTGATAAAATTTGGAAAGAAGACTTATGGATTTTTTAACTATTAATCTAACTTTGAAGCCTAAAAATGGTAAATATTTGAATAAATTTTCTAATATAAATGCTGCTCAGTGGCCTGACAAATCTACTTGATAACATATTTGTTACAATTATTTTTACATTATCTTTACTTTTTATTTACATTATGAAAAACAACTGAAAAACGGTAAATCTGTTCACGTCTTCACGCTTCGTGTTCAACGTTTTACGTTACACGTTCACGTTTTCACGCTTCGTGTTCACGTTCTCGTTCACGTTCTCGTTCTCGTTCTCTCGTTCACGTTTCACGTTTTCAAAATTTTCCTAAATAAATGGCGAACGTAACTTCAGAAGAAGCAAAAAAACTTGATCAAATAGAAAAGAAATTAATCAAAGAATTTTAAAGAACAGATTCGAATGGATGAAAAAGAACAAGAATTTATTCAAAAAATTAATCAACCTGTAACTTCTGCAATAAAAAATGTTGAGGGCAAAATTGAAAATGTTTTAAGCGATAATCAAAATTTAATGAATTTGGTTCCAGTTGTACGACAGTTTGCCGATATTTCGATACCAGAATCTGAGTTTGAATTGCCAAAATTACCATCTTCAACACCATTTAGACCTCGAATCATTGAAGACTCTACCATAGTTGAACCAATAAGTCCTGGAACAACGGATATAATAATTGGTGAAATTGGTTAAAAAATTTCTTCCTAGAGCAAAGGATGATAAATTTGGTTTGTATTGGGACAGAAAAAAGAAAAGTTTTATGATTGGAAATTTGCCAGTGAATTTTGAACATAATGATATCATTATTAATGAAAAAAACATATGAAGGAACTCAAGGTTTATGGAGATTATTAACAGACCATAACGCTCCAAAACATAATTTATATTCTGAAGAAGATTTGAAAAAGTATACAGAAATTTTATGGGAATCTGACTCAATTTACAAAAATAATGATCCATCTACTAAGAAGCCTAAGTCAAGTAAAGGTAAAAAAAATATCTCAATTTGATTAAACCAATTTGGGGAAAACGAATCGAAGGATCAGGTGTAAGAAAATACAGTGATAATAAGATTGAGTACAGATATATCAACGATTTGACAAAACTCGATGGAATTATTAATTATATTTATGCTCAAGAAAAGGCTGGAAACAACAATTTTTTGAACGAAAAGAAAGCGATTAAAGATTTTATTTCGAACAAACTTGACGAAATGATTGAAAAACCTGATGGAATTAAATATTTAAAACGAATTTTGCCGGCAATAAGTTCATCTATGATTGAGGGTAGTGGACTTTTGAATGATTTTATCCAACAATTTACCTTTTGAATTACACGTACCAACTTATCAGTATCTGGGACCTGGCACAAAACTCGTAAAAAGACTAAAAAGAGGAGATCCTGGTATAAATAAATTAGATCGAGCTGCTATGGAACACGATATTTTTTATGCAAAACATAGAGACACAAATTCCAGACATATAGCAGATAAAGTTTTGCAAGATAAAGCAATGGATAGATTTTTATCAAAAGATGCTAGTTTAGGTGAAAGATTTGTTGCGCTTCCAACAGCTGGAGCAATGTTTTTGAAGAGAAAACTAGGAATGGGAATCGAAGAGAACTTGAAATTTTAACTATATAAATGGAGCAAAAATCAGAAAGAAAAAATAAAATCCGCTTTTAAGAAGAAAAATACTCGTTAGTATTCAATTTAAAATAGATCAACTAAAAAATGGCGAAGATAAGATATTTTTAACAAATAGACAATACAATAAACTCGAAAAACATAAGAAAACCAATAAAGGAACCAGAATAGAATTTTTCTTATAATCAGTTGAAAGAACTTAAAAATGGTGGACTTTTGAAAGATTTATTAGATTTTGGAGAAAATATTCCAGTTGTTAAAAATGTTGTTCCTTATGTTCGTTAAAGCTGCTCCAATCGTTAAAAAGGATGTGATTCCTATTGTTCGAAACATTTTAAATTGGTTAGATAAAGAGTTGGAAGATGTTACAGGATCTGGATTAGATGAAAAAACTTTGAATTACGTGAAATCAAACATTAAAAAAAATTTGAAATCAAACCTTTAACATTCGGGGAATTGGAAGAAATCTGCAAAAATATTAAACATTTTAGAGGAATCTTCATGAGAGATACATTACCTGAAAAAGTTAAGAAATTTGAATGTGGAATTGTGAATTTAGACTCGATTATGGGAAGTGGAACGCATTGGATTTGTTATTATAAAAATGATAAGAATGCATGTTATTTTGATTCGTATGGAAGAATTGAGGACAAACCACCTATAGAATTGATTAAATATTTAAAAAATCAAGCGTCTACTACAATGATTCTCAGATTCAAGACTATAAAGATCCCCCAATTTGTGGTCATTTATGTGTTTTTGTTTTGAATGAACTGAGTACTGGTAAAGATTTTAAAGAAGTTGTTAACAAATTATTACTTAATAAATATGGATTCACAAAATATTTTTGACGTATTTGGAACACAAATTATTCAAAATGTAGATAATAGTTTGAATTTTGATAGTTTGAGAAATGAGTTTGATAACAAGTTAGGAAAATGTATTACAAAACCTTCCAGATTCAGATATGTTTGCTGTCGAGATTGAAGATTTAAAAGCAGAATATGATAACAAACTTGCAAATTTCATTAGTTCAAATGAAGTTGCTGATAAAATAAAAACATTTAAAAAAGAATTTGAAGATGGTGCAAAAAAAATATTTACCAATTTAATGTCTCATATCGAAAAAGCTGATAAAATTACTGAAGCGATCAAAGTTGAAAAGAATTATGTTAGTTTGGCTAATAAGAAAAGAATTGTCGGTGTTCGACCTGGTATTGACAAACATGATGTTGTTGTTAAAGAACAAATTTTAAAACATCTAAAATTATCAGAAAACATCGATATTGTTGATTTACATGATCCGAATGTTAAAAATGCCTTAGATTTTAAAGGAAAAAGAATTAGCAGTGTTAGTAAAGGAATTAATCCATTTGATGTTGTTGTAATGATTCAATTAGAAGATCCTATTAAAATGTTTAATGAACTAAAACAAAATTATGAGAATCATAAACAGCATGTTAAAGATTTTACAACAGAAGTCTATGAAAAACTTGATGAAAGAAGTAAAAGATCAGTAGACGATGTTGGTGAAATTAATGAAAAACTTACTAAATTTAAAGAGTCTTTTGATAAGTTTAGTTTAGATGCTACGAAAACTTTTGAGAATATTGGTCATAAATTTGTTGAATACAATGATTCTTATGCTGTCAAATTTCAAAAATTAGAAGAAAAAATTAATAAGTTCGAGGAAGATCTTACTGAAATAGGTATTCTCGCAGGGTTTTATGCATGATAAAATTTCCTTATATAAATGGCGCTCATATACTGTGTGAGATGTAAAGAAAAAACTGCAACAAGTGATATAAAATACTATGCAAATATCAATGGAGTTAAAAGAGTTTCTGGAAAATGTGCTGAATGTAACGCTAAAAAGAGCCAATTTATAAAAACTTGAAATTTTTTCCTAATAAATAGAGATGGCGGGACATTACAGTGCTTTCGATCTTTTTATAATGCAACACGAAAGAGATTTGAAAAAAGAACATTGGGATGACATTTCTCAAAAATATGAATTATCCGAAGATATGATGAGATTATACGTAAACAAATTGAATTGGTATAACATTGCTAAATATCAAAATCTGTCCCCAGAGTTCATTCAAGAAAATATACATTATCAATTAAAAGATCATATGTCTGTTCTTTGTCTCTATCAACACTTGAGTATAAAATTTTTGGATGAAAATAAAGATACAGTTGATTGGAACAATATTATAGATAGCGGTTACTATCCTGTGCAAATTTTATTGAAATATGTGACCGAGATCGCAAAATTTAAGGAAGATAATCCTGAATATGACGAAGTAGATAATTAAAAATGACTAAAATTTATATCTTTTCTTATAAAAACGTACATTAGATCGATGAAAAATGATATCTTTCTTATACATGATGTTTAAAATTTCTAAATTTTCTCTTATTAAATGGCGGACTACAGAAAATATGCTAGTGATATTGAAAGGGCGGAGTTTAAAAATTTCTATCCAATTAGTAAACAACATTTGAATGAACCGAATAAAAGAACTGAGTTTAATATTGATTTTGGAGATAACTTTTGCTCGTCTAACTTCCAGTTTTATATTTCTGGAACTTTAACAAAACAAGATGGTCAAGCATATCTTGGAACTGATAATGTTAGATTAATTGATAATTTTATACCGTTTTTATTTTCTAAGATTGAAGTAAGAAAACACAATAAATTGATAGAAGAAGTCGAAAAACTGTGGTCAGTTAAGCACTATTAAAGGAACTATTTCGTATTCAAAAAGTGATGTATTTTCAAACAGTTTTGAATCAACTTTTAAATTTGGACAATTTGAAGCGGTCGGTGATTTAGCACATTTCGGCTTAGGATTCTTTGAAAATGTAAATTTTCCAATCTATAAAGGTGGATTTTACATTAGTTTCATAAGAGCTGAAGACGATGATGTGATTCTGAAGACTGCAACTGGAAATGTTATGCCTGTTGATGGCAAAATTACAATTAACGAGTTTTTCATTAGAGTTCCGATGATTTATTACAAAACCACGAGTAAAATTCAGTTGATTGATGAAATTACAAAATCTCAAAACATTATGTTTAATTTTCTAGATTGGCAATGTATTGAGCAAAAAGGTATTTCCGGAACAACTTATTCGTTCGATATCACAAAATATTTATAGAAATATCTTCAATCCTAAGTTTGTTATTATAGGTTTTCAAAACAGATAGACAGAATAATCAAGAGAAAAATCCTTCAAAGTTTGATAGTTTGAATGTAAAAAATATCAGAGTAAAATTGAACGGTTCTTATTATCCAGATGAATTACAAAATTTAAACATTTCAGGAGGTCTTTTTCAGAATCATGTATCAGATGTATCAAGATTTTAAGAAAGTTTACTACAAAAATATGGAAATGTATTATAATCCTAAAGAACTTTTAGCGAATAGACCTATTTATGTCATTGATACAACAAAGAGTTTGACAAATATTTCTGGTTCAAAGAACGATATAATTATCAATATGGATTTTCAAAATGCTGTTACAAACGCGATTTGTTATGTTGTTGTTGTTTCTGAGAAATTTTTATCATATGACGTGATTAAGAACGATATTAGAGAAATTCAGTAGTTAATGATGTTCATATTATTTTCTTTCATTCCTTCTAATACTTCAAAAATATACTCTTTCGCCACTGAAAAATCCCGATTTCTTCCGGAATAATCTTTGTAATCATAGACAAAATATCCTAAATAGTTGTACAATAGAATGAAATTATTTCTATTAATCTCTGTAGTAGAAATGTAAACATAAACATTTGTGCTGAAAAAATTTATATCTCGGTAGACTTAGTTCCATAATCTCCATTAATAAGAAAATCTTTTTTTGTTTAAATGGAAGAGTGTAATGCCAACTGTTACAAGTGTTATAATAGAGGAGAAATTATTGATAAAAAATATTTAGTTTGTAGAGATTGTAATTTAATTTTGTACGAAAGACCTAAACCTAAGAAATTTCGAAATAAACTAACACATTTGAATAATCTGCTTACAAAATTGCAATATGGAGGTAAAAAACAAACAAAATTTGTTACAGAATTTAGAAAACAGAATAAAAATTTTTACTTATCTCTTGGAACCGTTGAAAAAAATTATTTTCCTTTTCAAAGAATACATTAGGTTTGTAGGTTTAAATACACGCGTTTATTATGAGAAGATTTTACCTATAATCTTTCACTATTTGGACATTGAATTTGACTACGATTTTAAACCTGAAATCTTTGATGATTTTATAGTACATTTGGAGAAAGTAAATGAAGAACCTCGTGAAAAGAATGCGGTTTTACTCACATTCTCCCCGACTTCTCGAGTGATTGTTAGCAAATTTCATTTTTTCCGTTTATAGATTTTTCATTAAGATTTCTGGATTTTTTCATTAAAACAGCTTATAAATGTAGAAGCCTACAATGAACAGTAAAACAGATATAGATTCGGTTATTTAACATTCGTGATTTCCTGTTTGATTTCTCAGATTTGTTTATGGTTCAATGGACAGTATTTTACATTGATTTTCTGACTGTGCCAAAAGTGTCCTAGGACCGCCATATTCATATCTACTTATATATATATATATATATATATATATATATATATATATTATATATATATATATATATATATATATATATATATATACAGGGTGATTCATGAAGTTCTCCCCCCACTTCAACAGCACATTGTACTAGTAAAAATAATGATAAAAATGTTATATAAACATAGGTCCGAAAACGCTTCGTTAGCGAGTTACAGCTAGCGAAGATTTCGCCTGAATTCCTGGGTAAAGAGTAAAATAAAGCCATACTGAACTTTTGGAAAGGTTAATTAAGTAAGAAATATCGTGGATTCTTATGTATTTTTACCTGATAAAGCTAATAAAATAGGTTTCAGAACTGTACCTGTAGTAGTTTTTGAGTAATTCAGGGTTAAATGCAAAAAATTGGGGGCACGAAACAATGTTTTTTTAAGTTTGATGTACAATAACTTTGTTAAATTGGTATTAAATACATAAAATCAACTAACATTAATTGTAGAGAATTTTAAACTCTGAGAAAATTGATATAATCAAAGTCTAAAAATAAAACAGAAATAAAGTACCAAAAATCGATTTTATTCAGTATAATACATTACTTGTTTTAAGCAAAATTAATCAGGTTGGGCCAACCGTACGCACCTTTTTATAATAGATTTATTTACTTATTTACATCAGAGGATACGCTGATATGGTTTTTATTTTGGGTTACTGTAATGGTAATGCTAGAGATGCTGTAGAAGAATATGAACTACGTTACCCTAATAGGAGGATTCCAGATACCAAAACAATTTCAGGAACTTTTCGTACTCTTCGGGGAAACAGGATCACTACCAAGTACTAGAACCAATTATGAACGAGCTGTCCAACTTGATGATGATATTGTTAATGCTGTTCATCGCAGTCCAGGTGTAAGTACACGACGTATTTCTAGGCGGATAGGAGTTTCGCAGTCAACGGTGTGGAGGTCACTTAATCGAAACAAAATTTTTTTATCCGTTTCATAAACAAAAGGTTTCAACACCTACAGCTAGGGGATGGTCCCGCTTTCGCTTGGAATTTTGCAACTTTTTTAATATTAATAATCAACTCTACAAGCGTATTTTGTTTAAGGATGAGGCACAATTCACTCGGGATGGTGTCAATAACTTGCACAATGAACACTCATGGGTAGAAGAAAATCCACATGAGGTAGTGGAACAGAACTTTCAACACCGATTTAGCGTCATGTCTGGTGTGGCCCTTTTGCACAATCGCGGCTGATTGGACCTTTCATATTACCTGGACGCCTAAATGCTGAGTTCTATTTGCATTTCCTTTAAGAAGAGTTGCCGCAGCTGTTAGAGAATGTTCCTTTACATCTCAGACAAAATTTGTACTTCCAGCATGACGGAGCACCTCCCCACTTTTCACGTGCCGTTTCTGCTTACTTAAATCATCAATTTCCTGGACACCGGATTGGTCGTGGAGGGCCTCACCCTTGGCCACCAAGATCACCAGATCTATCTCCATTGGATTATTGCATCTGGGGATGGATGAAAAGACATTGTATACAAGACAAAAGTGAATTCTCGTGATGAATTAATTGCCCGTATTATGGATTCGGCTGTGCAGATACAGGGAAGTCCTGAAAAATTAAGAAACGCAACAAAAGCAATACACAAACGTGCTGCAAAATGTATTGATAATGATGGCCTCATTTTCGAACATCTATTATAAAAAGGTGCGTACGGTTGGCCCAACCTGATTAATTTTGCTTAAAACAAGTAATGTATTATACTGAATAGAATCGATTTTTTGGTACTTATTTTCTGTTTTATTTTAGACTTTGATTATATCAATTTTCTCAGAATTAAATTCTCTACAATTAATGTCCGTTGATTTTATGTAGTTATTACCAATTTAACAAAGTTATTGTACATCAAACTTAAAAAAACATTGTTTCGTGCCCCAATTTTTTGAATTTAACCCTGAATTTTTCTCAAAAACTACTACAGGTACAGTTCTGAAACCTATTTTATTAGCTTTATCAGGTAAAAATACATAAGAATCCACGATATTTCTTACTTAATTAACCTTTCCAAAAGTTCAGTATGGCTTTATTTTACTCTTTACCCAGGAATTCAGGCGAAATCTTTCGCTAGCTGCAACTCGCTAACGAAGCATTTTCGGACCTATGTTTATATAACATTTTTTCATTATTTTTACTAGTAAAATGTGCTGTAGAAGTGGGGGGAGAATTTCATGAATCACCCTGTATATACCTATATATAAATCTTCAACATGGAAATCTTCAAATTAAACATTAAATTGCATTAAACAGTTTCTGTATTTTGGCCTAAGCCATCTTCAGGAAATTACAAAATATAAATATTCTTTTCTTCAGGAAATTACGTGTAAAACTTAGTTCTGAGCATCCATTATAGCATTCCCTAAATGGGAGCAAAGGTAGTAAAACATTAGATTATGAGATATCTAATCTAATAAAATAGTAAATGGACCATATTGCACAAAATAAAAGCATTGTTATGTGTTTTTCATGACCTAAAGAACAACTCACTTTAATTAAAGTGTGTTTGAAACCGAACTCTTAAAATATTTTCATCTAACTAACCTAGTATAGATTACAATAAGTAATTCTTTTACACAATATTAGCATAATTCGTTGCAGTCTACAAGTACTGCTAAAATTTGGTGCAGGTATTTTACGTATAATTTCACACACAGTATTAGGTCTTCTTGGTCTCCTTGCCATAATTGAACCATAAAACACAAAACAACCACTGAAAAAAGAAACCACAATAACAATGTTTTGACTGAAATGTAAACAAACAATACAGCAATTAAAGCCCACTACACAGTTTCTCACTATTACGGATGACACTAGTACAGGTTAGCCAACAGCAGAAACTGAAATCATTAGAGTTTGTAAATGAGTTTGCAGTACTATAGTAACGCACAATAACAATGTTGCTTGTCGTTTTGCGCGTCACATCATATCTTTAAAAGTTATTTATGTGCATTTCCAAACGTCTTTTCATCATGTGTTATATATCAAAATGTCCGCAATAAGTCCGTATTTCATAAAAAAAAATTAAAAAAATAAAAGTCAAAATTTTTAGTTTTTTTACCCTCGTGCTCCCCTTAAAATAAACAAAAAAAAACACAGCTTTTATGGGTAGCTACGTTAATTATAGACATTTTTAAAAATATAAAAGCTATAAATTATGTTCTGTTCATAGCTTTTTTAAATAACTAATGGTTCAAGAAAACTCTTAGGATTTATTATATTAACAAACAAGATGGTAGCCATGAAACAAAGAAAACTTTTAATTTAACTTTCTACTAAAATGAAAGTTTGGCGCTGTTTTTAGGCTGCATGAACATTTTCAGGACTGGTAAGGTAGAAGCAAATAGGCCACCTTAAGTCGAGATCCCATGTTACAATAATTAGGAAAGGTATCGGGCTCTATTTCAGTCAAGCCACCTTGTAATTAAATAAAACATGTGCTGTATTTCAGTCTTATCCAATAAAAGTGGCAGGGATGTTTAAACCTGCAACTTGGCCCTTACAAAAATCTTTAACCCTACGAGAAGTCTACCCAGTACAAAAAATTATCATCCGTTATAAAACTATACCTATCAACCCTTGTTGGTAGGTATGTGCTGCTCCTCATTGTACAATCAGTAGCCCAAATGTAAGCGATACAAAGGTTTTTGCTGTACGCAGCGTCAGTTCGCATGTATGTACCCGCCAAAAGAAAATTGGAGTTACGTGTAGTTGTAAACAGATAAAAATTATTGTGTTTCTTGATATGGGAAGTACTCTATAATTTTGGGCTTGTTACGAATACCTCTAGCCTAAATTAACGTGACAGACTTAAACAAACTGCGGCTGGAGCACACGGTGCGTAAAGCCAACTCCTTGGTGACCACAAAGATGCGACGAGGGCAAAATTTTTTTTATCCTACCCCATCCGCCCATTATTTGTTTCTTTATAGAAGTATATATTTACTGATGTTTGTAATAGATTTATTCGAACTGACCGTTTTCAATCAGGTGACTATGGACATTGTCGCACACCTTTTTCATCTGTTCCAAACAAAGTGAGCTTGCAGTTTAACATTACTCAAAGGTACGAGAACTAATCAAAACCTCTATGTTTGGAACGGTCTAGACTCGCCTGTTATTGAAATTTTAGTAATACTTCACAAATAATTGTTTGGGATATTTATTTGATAAAATCCATACGTAACAGTGTATGCTTATTTAATATAATCTTTATTAAAGGATAATAATGTTACACATTACCTTTTAAACTGTGACAGTTATCCAATTTAATATTTCAAAAGTGCACTACCGTTTCCATACTATCTTTATTATTTTATTAGTAGGGTATGTAAGTACTTGTTAAATAATGTAGCAGTAAATTGACATCCCTCGTAGATTGGATAAGATTGTTTGGTAAGATGGATTCTGTAAACAATCAATCAATTGATCAACTGGGTGATTATGGAGTGAAGTATGTCCGTAACAAGTGTTTTTTGCGGTTAATAATTAGGAGTGCTTCATGAGCCTACCAATCATTACTCATATTGACAGTTATTGCCTATATTTCAGGTCTTGTTTGAATTAAGTGGCGATGGTCTTCGCGTTAGTTCAGTTTAAAACTAGCTATTTATACTGTGTTAAAAAATTAATTGAAGATCGCGATGTTTACTATTCTATTTTGAAAGAAAAGTCACATAACTCCCTCGGAGAATGATTGTAACAGGTAATTGGAGGGCTGGTCGAGCTTTTGAGATTAAAATTTATTTTATAAAGTACATAAATTAATTGTATTGATCTGCATGTACAAGTTCATTTCTTATTTACACTTAACCGTTTCAAAACAATTTTTCAAATTTGTATTGTGAAAACGTAAACGGAAAACATGTATTAGTTTACTCTATGTTTCGTTACTAATGGACATAGTTAAAGATACGAGAGCCAATTTGATTTTTGTAAATCTTGCTTCCTTCAAATCGGTTAGAAACTTATTTGTAAGAAAAAATTAAATAACTAAACCAGATGTTTCCCCTTAACGCAAAAGTAAAATAGAACATCTTAAATAAAAAAACATCTCCGTGGCAGTACAAGACAACATACACTCACATATAAATGAATACTAGCTTTCTTATTTCGTTAATATAAACTAAATAAATGCAAATTAATTTTATTATTATTTTTAACTTTTCAATTAAATATAATGTATCAACTGTAACGTATGAAAAAAGCAAAAAGTATAAATTCCTTTAGTAAGGTTTGTAAGCGTTTCATAAATCAAAAATTTTAAGAACAACAATAGTGAATATTATATTGTAAGTGTTTATGTAATATCGTGCATGTAAAAAACTAATGTTTGTTACCAATAAAATGTATTAATAGAATTGGGCCGTTGATAGTATAATAAAAAAACATGTTAGCTAATACAATATATGTCTCACCTTAATGAAATATTTCAGCTGTTTAAAATTGTACTAAACAGAATGTATCTAACAATATAGAAATAATTCAGTTCTGTTAAGTAAATTTTCAACAGAATACTACAATATGAAATATTTAAAGCATAACATTTCCAAACTCACCGTCATTAAATTGTTTTGATACGTTTCCAAGAAAAGCTTTGTTAAAATCTTCCTGTTTTGACGATCCAAATACTCGTATTTCTCTCAGTCCTTGGAGGTGGAAAATTACACGATATACACCTTATCATTGACTGCACTCATTGTTACTGGCTCCTAGGGTACGACGGGCAACCACTTACGGTTCAGCACCTCCTACTGTTAAGAGTAAGCTTCATTAGATTGTCTGACTGAGACAATATACGGTTAAAGCTATATTTACTTTTACAACTCTGTGTTGGAAGTACAATTTTGCTTAAAAATGTTATTTAAGTTTGCTATTACTTGGAACGTTATAATATTTCTTTTATTAGTATTGAAACGTTGAGGTACTATGATTAAATAGTACAATGTGAGTAATACAATATCTTTGGATATGCCATATATTAAGTACTATGTTGAATTATTGAAATTGTTCAATGTGTAGCATTTAATGAGTAAGCCAAAAAACTTTCTTTACTGAAGACTCAATATACTATTTTGCTTGCGCCGCAGCGGTATACTACAAAGACAAACTTATTAGTCCAAACAGAAAATACAAGCCAAGCTCACTTGGAGGTTTTGTCGAAACAACAAACTTGTTATGGTAATTTACTAGTTAAAAAATAGTTTTTGTTAATTGTTTTGCCTATATCTTTAAGTGTGAATGTAGATATATTTCGATAAATATTTCTTGGATGAATACGGTACAATATTTATAAGTGATTTGTATGAGAAACTTCATATATAAAATTTATTTTTATGGAAAATACATAGTCCAAAAGTCGAGAGTTTATTACAATCAAACAGTGAAATATTCTCGTAAATTGATACCAGGAATTCTCCTAGGAAAAATATTTATCTCTGCCCCTGAAAATTCTGATGTACATCAAAACCCAATTAAACTGTATATCTGGGTTTTTAAAGGCTTATACATTATTTACGTCAGATATTTTTACGTTTTATAAACATTACTTTCTCTATTTTACTTAAATAGGCTATAAATAAGAGTTTGAAAGCGTTATTTAGTGTAAGGTGCAGAGCTGCGGAATGGCAGGTCGAGCTTAGTTATTCGTCTGCTCTCTGATTATTCACAATAGAAAGTAACATCCCGAATCAATTTATGTAATGCTTTTTATGATTAATATGTTTAATATTTAAATTTATTCAAACTATGCATCGTAGAAATAAAAAAATATAACACATGGTTTGGTACATTTTTCTTGTACAATATGAAATTGTTAAACAAACTTTTAATGTTTAAAATAGCTTTGTAAACAGCGTGTTACACAATTTAATTTTCAAAATTTGTTTATTTTAATCTTTTTACGCAATACCGTATTTATTGTGTGTCTAAATATCCGAAAGGCCTGATCGTAAGAAAAACACATTTTTTTACACTGCATGACGGTTACTACATTAAAGTTCCTTAAAAGTGACATAAACCCAGTATAAATATTATTTAAAACTTATATTAACTTTTAATTTATAATCTTATTTATCCTGATAACATCAGCTATCAACCTGAATATCCGAAAGGCTTAAACCTAAGTGCTGTTATTAAATAAAACGCTAGCTAAATACGAAAGATAATAATGGTACAAATGAAAATTATCTTTAAGTGTATTGAAGAATTCAATGAGGTGATGAGAGTAATAAAACAGAGAAACATAAAACTGTGAATGCTGGCGATATGCAAGTTTATGGATATTATAGTTTTACACCTTGCATTTACATTCAGGAATAAATCTGTAACTGTCCGTTTCAGTTTAAGTTTTAACAGAGCAGTTTATGGAATGTTTTATAACAATAAAGTATCTTACCTCGGAAAACTATAAAAGTTCTAAAAAATTTATTTAATATTTTACAGCATTCCTTTCGTTAAGTTATTTAGCATTTTGAAAAATTATATTATACTCACTATTCATAGTAATACTCTGTACATAAACGGTTGTTATAAAAATAAAGGGTATACAATTAATTTCTTGCTGGATAAGTTGTTATTTTAATATTACAATTAAATTGTGAGTTGTGTTAAGTAAACTATTCCTAAAACATTCATAACACTATTTTATACCGAAAAATGTCAGATTCCATCAATATGAATTTATTGATTTGCATTTACAATTACATACAAGTATTACTCTACGTCTAATAGTAAAAACATGAAAATATTTTTTCCAACTAAAAAAACGTAAACTTTATTATTAAATCGTATATTTTGGTCCAGCGACGACGCTAGTAAGTAATTACTGTTTATAAAAACCTTCAAAACACATAAATAAAAGATCTCAATCTTTAGCAACGGTTGCATGTATAAATAAAAAGGGGGTTACGTTAACAAACAACTGCGGACTATCCCATTCCAACTTCTAAAACTGAATACAATCTTTTAATATAACGTAACGACTATAAGGATAATGATTTAAAATTCAATCATAACTAAAATATTGTAAACTAAAAACAACGTCAGGTTGAAACTAAAAGAGGCACCACTACAATACGGTTATAATTTAGAGTTCTGCTCCACTAGCGTTCGTATATTCCAATGAACACTACTTAAAACCCAGTAATTAGTATACCATAAGACATGTGATTCGATTTGTCATTTACGTTTCCTTATAAGTATTAGCTCACTAGTCGTTAAGCTCTAAGATTTAGAGCTATCTTGCTGTAGTCAAGATTCTAAAGTAATTCCACGTGTTTTCTTGTTTAGCGACAGAGGTATGGAATATGGCTAATTTTAAGAACATAATTAAAACGAATTCGTAAGCTTTTGATTTTTGTATGAAGTGTAACATTTTGAGAATGTAATATGTCAATACAAAATAATGAATACTTTTCTGTGTAAACCAATAAAAAAATCTAAAAAGTTTAAAAAACTTGTATGCAATCGCGTAATTAATTTTAAACACCTCACATCAACTTTTCGACGAAAAATAAAAAAACAGTAAAAGAGTGTTTATATAGCTTTACATTAATTCTCATTGGGGGATAAAATATTGACGAAAAGAAGGCAAACAAAAAATCCAAATCGTCGCCTAGGGTTCTAATAAGTCCATGCGGCAGCAGCGGCATAAATTAATTGCTAAGTATATTGAAGAACCAAGATAATTAAATCCCCACATTTACTTTTTAACTATTGGCGCAACAACATCTAGGTATGAATAAACAACGGATTCACCAATAAACATTTCTTAACATAAATGCTGCAATAGACATTTTACTGCATATCTATAAAATGCTTACTAGTCTTATGTTTATTTAGTAATTAAAATCAGAAATAAAACGTATCGTTCCAGTATCTAATAAAATCTAGTCAATTACATCTAAGCTATAATAAGGAATATACTATATAAACCTTCTATTATGTACAAATGACTCTCAAACCAACCCACATGACCAAGCTATAAACCACCTAAAAGAAAAAACAATTAATGAAAAATGAATGGCAGAAACTCCATAACTATTTAATGAAATTAAAATTCTTCACATCGATGTTTCATATCATGTTCAAAGAGTAATATATAGTAAACATTTTTAAAACTTTACTACTCATCTTTTAATTTTAATATACTATCATAACTGTTTTATAAACAGATCATAAAATAACAAATAGTCCATATCATACTGCAGAGGACAGGAACTGGAAGGTTTTTTAAGAGCAACAATGGCTGGGATGGTCTTTAAAATGTTGGACTTTCTATCTTAGTTAACGAACATAGCGCAAGTTCAAACTCAAGTTTTAGGCCCCTAAACTTTTAAATGAATTCTAATCAGAATTTTACCTGTATCGACTCTCCCCTCTTATTCTGTATTGATTAGGCAAGTGGGGTCCAATGAGGACGGATGCGCAGAATAAAGCTTTAAGGAGGGGAACCGGCTTCTTCCTTATACTAAGGATATGAAGTAAACAGGAGAACGAAAAGTAGAATAACGTACAAAACGTTTGAATTCAACACATTTAAAGTATTGCTATATTTTATAATAATCGAAACAAATCTTAAAAACAGTATCATAGTTATTAAAATAGTGTTGTCAAGTCGAGGACGTTTTTGCTATATGTTCAAAGCTTTTTATAAATCACTTGTTAGTCTCACTTGGTACGAGCCTCAATGAATTTGTAATGCCGGTGAAAAAACAAGTTGGATTTGTTGCCCTAATGTAGACTTATATTGACAAACCTGAACGACAAACCTCTTGTATAGCAAACTAGTTATTAAATGAGTCTTTGTGCTATTATCAAAAGTAATTTAGAATAATGTTCAGAGATTGGTATAATTTGCAGAGATTTGGGGCCGACCTCATGATGAGATTTCAATTTAAATTTAATTCAGGGTGTAGCGGTATCCATTTCTCAGTCAAGACCCATATTGGAAGAGAGAGCTTAGATATTCCAGGTCTTTTACAGTAAAACGTGGGACGGGGGTAGAAACTCCAACTCCTTAGGATTGACGCAAAGGAAAAGCTTAAACTCTATCTCTATAAGATGTCTACTAAAGATCCAACAGCAACCCTCCGTAGAAAACTAGAGCTTTCAAAATTCCCTGAATATCCCAATATCTTCTATATTTTGTGGTTGGATGTTTGCTGCTCATTTGATGTCCTTATTATGATAGTAAAGTGAAAAAATTAATTTTTCCCTGTACCCAGTGTAGGTGTCTGCAGTTTTGTCAACCTGAGAAAGTAAATTCCGAGTTACTGTACAGTAGTACAATTATTCAAACGACAACGAATAGAAATCATTATAAATTAGTTTCTATACAATAGATAATTAATACTTCAGCAATATTAAAAGGCATCACAAATTATATTTTCTGTTTTTTCTAGTATCATTATAGCTAAGGCTAAACACATGCGAGACACACAACAGCTAAAGGCGTATGGTGTCCATAGCCCCCCTCTTAGTGAGCACAAGGAAAGCGACGAAGGCTATATTTTATTACTCCTACCTTCACTCCGCTTAAGCCTTATCATGGTTTGCATAGTAGAATTCTATTGACTCGTTATTTCTGAAATAAGTTTCTTCTAATTAAAAGGACCGTTTTACCTTCAATTGACTCAAAAACATTCGTGTCCGTCACACACCCACAAACCCTCAGGGGATCTATTCTATAAAAAGTGAGGCTTGTAGTGAAAGCTGAAAGGAAATTATAGTTAATACTTAAATAGAAATCATTTCTGTGTATCTAACATGAAATATAGATATTTAACAATTGTTATTATTATTTATTATCAAATAACAA
>NW_025783763.1:0-23289 GCF_021130785.1 Homalodisca vitripennis
AATTTGTTATTTTAAATGTTTGACTAGAATAACAATACGCGCTGTTTTCTTCTCAATCGACTGAATTACGAATTATTGCAGAGTGAGTTAAAACTAATAATTTACTTAACACTATCAACATTTGTCCTAATAGTATGACAAAACCTATATAACTCAGTTTCTCAACTTTTGTGTCACTCTAACAATTAATCAATCAATCATAGTTTACGATAAGGAAATATCAGTGTAACAATTATTTACCTTTATTGTTGTAGTTTGTGTGTAAATGACGAATCTAAGCACTACCCAAATTTTCACGAATAAACCATAGTTAACTGCTTTATCCCGTGCGGCGGACCCACAGTTATCTGCTTTATCCCATGCTGATTCCCAGTGCGGCGGCGACCCACTGGACGGGCATCGTAACGTTAACCGGCGTTACACTTTTTTCATGAGTGACTCCGAGCCGCAACCTAATTTAAGAACGTTTGTCACGTCAAAAATGAAAACCTATTAAAACTAAGCAAGGACACCCAGTACTTTTCAAAATGTAGTACATATTATTTCTGCTAAAGGTATATTTAACAAGGGATTCTTTAGTTAATTGCAAGGTTAAAAACAAAATAAGACCGTCGCTTGGGCTATTAGGAAAAATATTTGTATCCTTTCTTAGTAATGTTTGCTATAACGATACTGTAAGTAAAGTGTTTAGGCTTTTACAAGCGTGAACTCTTCTTACCAAAATTGTTCTATTATATGTACGTTCTAACAGTAGTAATTTCTCTACAATATATTCAAATGAGATTGAAGCTAGCAGTATCATATGTATATATATTAAAGGAGCTTATAAAATTTAATACCTTACTTCTCGTTTATGAATATTTTTTAATTTACAAAGGTAGAAATTTACATTCATTTCACGTAATCGTAAACAGGGTTTTTTACTGAAAATTTCATAGGGACAATTTTCAAAGGTCTATAAAATCATTTTATTCTTGAGATCTACCTGGGGAACAAGGGGTACAAAAGGCAGACAAGTACACACCAGAAAAAGTATTTTGACACCAAACAATTACGTATCCGTTAGGAATCTCCATTATAGAAGTCTCATGAAAAATTTAAAAGTCTGCATACGAAATCTTTCTCGGCATATCTTTGCCACATGTACATTCAGATTTGTTCTCATTAAAATTGGGTTTCGTATCAGTGTTTATCGTATCAAGCTGTTTTAAATAATAAAATCATACTCACCAAGGTCACTATAAAACATTACTCTCTTATGTGTTGGGATAGGGTAAGCTGCAAGGTTGGTTTAATATGTCACCATATTTGAATCTCGTAAATGGGTGTATTTTGAAAACTTTGGTTTTACAAATGTGGTCACTACACAGTTTTCCTCGTAGGCTTGTGCGGCGTTCAAAGGTTATACCATAAGGACTAATGCAAAAATATTCAACTACACGCTCGGTGAAATCCCTATGGAGTGGACCATGCGACCATAGTTGAACTTACTGTCCCCGTCATATAGAAATTTTATGAATTATTCAAGCTTCAGTTGCAAATTTAAAGTGTCATTAAAGGTAAGATATTTTTCGAGATATTCTGTGGACAGGGGACAGACAGATAGACTAAATAAAGTGACTGGTAGACAGAAATAAAAATTTTTCAGCGCCCTTCAGGGGGACAATGATTAGGGTTTGCATATAGGGTTTATCAGCCACAACTTAGCCATGTGGGATTCTCTTAAATACATTAATTTAAGTGTCATTTTTAATACTCTACAGTTTATTTAGTTTGCTGTATGTGTTTCATTAAGGTCGATAACAATGTATATTATAATATATATATTATATATATAAATAATATATATATATAAAAATTATATAAATTATATATATATAATAATATATTTATATAATATATATATATTATAAATATAGAGAGAGAGACGAAGAGAGAGAGAGAGAGACGATGAGAGAGAGAGAGAGAGGGAAGGAGAGAGAGAGAGGAGATGAGACGAAGAGAGAGAGATTCAAGATAACCGATACATAATTAGTAAAAACCGGACTGTTGATTGTGTATTTTGTCATCAACCAAGCTACCTTTTTTTTTTCCTATATATAAGGGCAATACATAGTAGACTACGTTTTAGGGTTAATTAAAATCAAAAATTATAAAGGAAAATACTTACTGCAAATTGGAATGTTTAAATATTAACTCTTGAAAACAACATCACCAAAATTAAAAGTTACTTTAAAATCTGTGCCTAAAAGGTATATTGAAAAGAGTACAAGGAAATCCCGCCCGGAAAAATTAAAATGATTAAAAATCTACGTCTTTTTTGTCACGTTAACTAACACAAATAAAGTTGCAAAATGGATCTGAAAGTTATTTACTCTTTAATTTTAAAGTTAATTTATTATTTAGTTTATTCTCTTTTCACGTTAATGAAAAAATCAATTGTACTTATAATCTACATTAGAGGGACAAAGAGTCCCTTTAAAAGTGTATAGAGGATTTTTAAATATGGGCGATGATATTAAAACACTCAATTTATTATTTTTAAATTAATAAGATCACTAATTACTATATAACTTCATTATTTCTGATTTTACGCAAAATATGTTAAAATTAAAAATTTAAAGTATATTTGGATATATTTCCAACATATTTGGTACTAACTTTTATATAATCAACTATATCTAGAAAGCATATTAGGCGTATAATCAAAATTGTAAGATTTACTATTAAAAAATAAAAAAAAATACAAAATTATTGGGAATCATTGTATAAAATGTCCCTATATTTTTTAATTTCAGTAAGGGCCACAATAATCCTACAGAATTAAATATAGTTAAAATCACAATTTTAATTCACCGGTAATTTTTTAACTGGAATTGAAACAACATTATTAGAGCGGTTGGGTTTAATTTGTTCTGGATCAAGTTACGTAATACCCCAGCTCCACCCAATTAAAAGCCGAGGGCGTTGTTTAACTTACGGGAAACCATGTTTTCTTTAAACTCAGTGCGGGATCATATTTCACTTGCTAATGGATATTTGTATACAATCTTTTTATTATATATTTATTATATGTGAACTAAAAGCCTATTATGCATAACATTTTCGTTTCCAGATACTTTTAACCACCATTGTTAAAGGCATAAAAATGTGTTCCTCTGCCGAGGTTTTTCAGGTGTAAATCAGTACCTTTAAACTGTTATGTTACCGTATGAAAGCTCCCAAAACAAAGTCATGTTTTGAAATATTTGGAATATATCGTCTTTGAAAGAAAAAAAAATTTAATTTTATGTCTTGGGGTGATTCAGAAAAAGAAACGTTTTGAAAGAATATTTTATTCCGCTTGGCAATAAGAGAAGTTTTACGGGTACTCAGGGACGTCAGATAACCTATTATTAAAGTGGGCTGTCATCCGACAAACCTATGGATTATAGTTCTTCTTCCTTCTTCCTTTTTCTCATTTCAACGCATTATTTTAAACTAGATAGCATTTCTTAATGTTTCTTGTGTCGGCGTTTCCCTCTTTTAAAGTATTTTTTTTTTTTTTGATGAAATAATAATAAGATATTAGGTCGATACTACAAAATTGATAACTATGTAAAGCAAAATTACTTGTGTCAAAGTTAATTCTTTCAAATTCTGTTCCAAAAAATACATGTTATTGTTCGTACTGCCTTTGGTCTATTCTAGTTGCACTAACATATAACAATAACATATTCATAACATAATAACATAGCAGATAATAGAAAATATTTTCCTTCAATATTTTAAAGTAGATGGCATTTCTTACTGTTTCTTATGTTAATTAATGCCTATTTTTAGATATTTTTTCTTGGTGGATAAAATAATAATTATAAGTATATAAAGTTATTATTATTAAATTAAAAAATATTAATATCAATATATAATGAATATGTGTTATTGTTAGTATTATCTGTGATTAACACTAACAATAACACATATTCATAACAAAATTCTTCTTTTTATTAATTACAACGGAATATTTTAAACTGGATAACATTTCATACTGTTTGATGTGACGGTGTATCCCATTTAAAAATATTGTTACTGTGTTAGTAATAAAGTTGTTAGCCTCAACTATGTAAATATAAATATATAGAGGAAAATATTTTGTAAAGATAATATTTTTTCATAATATATTGTTATTGTTAGCCATATCTTTGATTATACTAATTTCACTAACAATAACCTATATTGATAGCATAATAACATAGTAGTTATTACTTTTATCTAATATAAATCCAAGGTAGTATGGATTTTCTCTCTCAAAACTGCATGTATAAACACATCATAAATCAGGAAACAGTGATTCAAAACACATAGGTGGCAAAACATTATTAATCAACGAAAATGCAATTTATAGGTATGAAACATTTCTCACAAATTAAAGGTATGGTGGACGCATTTTTCAAGAAATTCATTTAGAATGTTATTATTCAAAAAAATTTAATTCGAAAAGAAAATTTCTACCCACTTTTGCTTTTTTTTTAAACTCAATTGACTCCTGTATGAATCCTGTCCAGAGTATAAATGGACTTTTTTAGAGGTTTTTAAACAAGGTTTAACAATAATAAGGCATCTGATTTTCCCTCAACAAAGCTTATACAGAAGAATATTTTATAAATTATAAATCAGGAGATTTTACTAGGGGAGCAAAGTTTCCCAGCATGGGCTGTCCTACTCGATATTCACAGCTACTATCGCCAGGGTTCACGGGCTTTTCCATTTACATAACTAAATAAGCGCGATTGCTCTGTCAAAAAAGATCTTTAAATTTATTACTCTAGTTCTTAATCTAATTTTGTATTCTGTTTTGGTGCAACATAACATTACATTTAGACACTCTTCCTTCTTTTATTAAATGTTTATTATTTATCAACAAATTTATTACTAAACTCTAAAATTTTACAATTTTATTTACTAATTAAATAAATGTCATTAAATAAGATTGAATTGAAATTTTTGAATCAGACTACATTCGTTACATTATATGCCTAAGCCAGTGTAAATATATTGATATGCATGTAAATCAAGATATAATATCCTATATCTAATAATACTATACAGCCGCATGTGAAACTGACTGACTGACCTCACTGATATATAGATACAAATTCTAACATACTTCTAGAAGTGCTGGAAACGTGAAATTTGGCACGCAGGTACCTTTCACAATATGACCCGGAGGAAAAGTCTGAAAACCGGACTTTTTTTACTTTTAAAACCCCAAAAAAATTCCCAAAAAATTGCGCATTCTTTGCAACCCCCGTGTCAGACATTTTTTGTAAGCCCGATAGCGGGTGAACCGTTCGAGCTAGCTCGGAATCTGACGAAAAATTCATGGTCAGGAATGAAGTGAACTACAAAAAAGGTCCAGTGACTTTTTGCTCTAATCTTCCATGGTTAAGCGATAAATACGCTCTAATTATTTGACATTCCAGAGATGTTTTCGCTAAAAATAATGTTTCGAGCCCGATAGCGGCCGAACCGTTGGTCGTCCAAAGCTCAAATCTGATTGACTCATCGAAATTAGCAAATTGGCGCGATCTACAGAAAAGAAAAAAGTCCAGTGACTTTTTGCCCTATCTGCATTGGTTGTTGGCCGAAAAACGTGATTAAGTTCAATTTTTTTGTAATTTTTCACGTGAAAACTTTGTTTTTGGAGTCGATAGCGGCGAGAAAATTGGGTCGGAGGTCAAAATAAATACAAAGGTTGGATTTAGGAAATAATATTATCTACAATAAAGGTTAAGTAACTTTTACTATATCTTCATTAGTTTGACCGCAAAACACGATTAAGTGAAAAATATTTTGAAATTTTCGCCTACAAATTTACATTCCGCGGGCTTGAAAGCGGCTAAACGGCTGGTCGTAGGTCAAAACCAATTTTCAACGGAATTTAGAAAACAGCGCGATCAACAATAAAGATCTTGTGACATTTTGCCCTATCCCCAATGGTTTGGCCGCATTACGCGTTTTAAAGTACCGATTTTACAAGTTTTACGTGAGATATTGTTTTCTGGGGCTCCGTTGCAGACAAAAAACCTTAGGCTTAGCCAAATTAAAAATGTTATTTTAATACAAAAATAATGCGATCTACAAAAAAGGTCCAGTTTGTGTTGTTACCCTATCTTCCATGGTTTAGCCGTAAAACGTGATTATGTTGAAAATTTCACTTAAAAACTTACCTTCCGGGCTCGGTTATGGCCGAACCGTTGGCCCTAGCTTAAATGTAAAATTTTTTGTAACTAGCTATTGAATAGGATCTACAAATAAGGTTTTCAGCAGCTTTATATCGTTTATGTTTCCGCAAGCCTGGTAAATGCTCTAAAAGGCAAAATTCTTTGTCGTCAATTTTAGGGGTTTTAAATCTTGCAACTATAATTAGTGCGATTCAATGCTCGTTCCAGATTGACCTTGTATTAATACGTTAACGAGTGACTAAAACCCCCCTCCACATCGGGATTTTGGCTGAGCGTTAGTGAAGCTTCAATAGTAAATAGGGACAGAGTGTTTTTTTATTAATGTACACAGACACAACACCCTCTAAAATAGGCCCACGTGTGTCATTAACCCCTTGTAACATTAACCCCCCCGGTGAATTTGTTCATATTACCAGGCAATATCCTGACTAAAATTAAACCCCCTGATGTATTAACCCCCTTTAACATTGTGCCTGATAGTGGTTTGAACGGTAGGTCGTTGATCAAATCTGAGGGGCACAATCGAAAATAAAATTTAAATTTCCGACAAGAAAGGTCCAGTCACTTTTTCACGTATCTCTAACGGTTAAGCCGCAAAACGCCCTCAAAGTCAAAAGTTTGGGTAAATCCGGAAAATTAAACTATGGTATACATACGTCCTCTGACTTTGGTTAAAACCAAAATTCTTCTTGTCTCCAAATTTCACGAACACATAACTTAAACTCTTCTACCACATCAATTGATTAATATTATACACCACACCATCTTTTGGCTGAGCGTTAGCGAAGCATTACGACCCTTAATATTCTCAGAGAACGGATACATAAAATTTGGAAACTTTCAACGTCTGAATTTAACCAATTCACCGAACTACGCTTATCCCCGAATTTAGCCAACACCCAAATGGGGGCCTGGGGGCGTAGCCCCCAGCGAGCCGAAGGCGACTTTATTTATAATAAGACGATGATATGATTTTAAAACCATAATTTGATACAATAAATAATTTCATCATCAAGCAGATTTATGTTTAAAAGGATCATAATTGCTATGGACTTGAAATATAATTTACAAATAATATGAAAGATCAACATATCGTATGTAATATCCTATCACACAATTAATTCACGACTTTAATATAATTATCTTACGCTTAGGGAGCAAGCGGGTTTATGGAAATTTCTCCTTATGATTATCTCTGCCTTAGTAGCATCAGAGAGTTCAGGATAGCATTACTGTGGCCAGCTAACTTGTGTGCAGGAGAAACTAATCCTGATACTGTCTCATCGCACCATGGAACCGTTTCAAAGATCAATGATTAAAGTGGACGTGGATCAAAGTGATCAAATTTCGGTCAAAATCGATGACTTTGACCTCCCTAACTACCCTGAACGAGACACTGCTGCTTTGTTCTGGGATAATACCTTTACCTCTTTTGGAGTTTACCAACCATCAAAGAGGGGCGGCCAACACTAAAACGGGCTTTGATACTCAATAAATTGCTCAGCCATTAAAAATAAGGTTCGTTATAACTAATGATGATCATAATGATCAAACAATCCCAACTTATCCGAAAATATTATTCAATCAAGGTAATCTCCTCTCCCATAGGGAAAAAGTAGAAAGAAGAAAATAATCGAACATTGATAAGTACTTATGCAGAACCAAAAGATACTTAGTCAGAATAAGGAAGAGATTGGATAAAGAACTATCTCGATGGTATTGATTAAAATTCACTGAGGATTTGAACCTGCGCTAACTCTGACTAAGATCCAAAGTCCAATGCTTTAGGCCATGCGTTCATCAGCTCATTCGTGCATCTATCTTCGTCGTGCATGAATTTAGTTCAAAATATTACCGGTAATTGTTCTATACTTTTATTATTATGTGCAATATTGAGTTTTTCTGGGTTTAATGAAGAAGATGATTGTGTACGATCTGCTAAAAGTAACACATGAAATATGATATTTAATAAATTACCAGTGCCCCAGGAATGCAATTTTACCCGAACAATGGATTCCTACTGTACAGGCTGCACTGCTCGATATTCATCGCTTCCTCAGTCAAAGCGAATATCTGCATGGCTTTAACATTTACATAACCAAATAAACGTAATTGGTTTACTGAAAAGAATCACTTTTTATCGATTACTTTGTTTAAGGTTCTCCCATTCATCATCTTATGTTTGTGGACTTTAAAAATCTGTATTATATGAACACTTCATTTTCTTTTCTTTTAGATTATTTTATTTTAATTTTTACAGTGCTCCCGATTTTTAATTTATCTCGTACAGCATTATCCTGAGACTATAAATATCTGTCATAAAAGGGATAAAAAATATTTTGTTACTTTTGTTCCTAAATAATTAATACTAAATTGTATACAACAATATATTTTTCATACAAAACCTATTCGAAAATATCTACTACACTTTGTTTTCGTCAAATTAAAACTTTATTTACAATTTAATTTAAAGTAGTGATCAAAAGAACAGCTCTATTACTTACGTTGATATTTTACTTTTTTATTATTAGAACATTAACAATGTGTTCTTTTTTATCAAACAAAATAAAACAGCTCATTTAGAGTTTATTTATTTATTTTGCAAATACTGTTCATTATTTTTAAATCTAAGCATTACTTAGGCAAAATGTCGATTATGTTCGGTAATGACAAGAGACGGTGTAATAGAGAGATGGCACAGCTTTGATACGACGGACTAGCTTTGTCACCTGAAGCTGGATTTGATAACTGTAAATGTTCCGTACAATGGAAGTTTAATCATTATGATTTCTAGACAAGTGAAAACATTAATATACACTATAGTAGTTATTTTTTTACAGTGTATATTTTACAGTATATATTTTTACAGTTGCGTTTTTTCTCTTGCTTTCTCTTTGAGTCAATGCATAAGATGGAGACGTAAGATCACAAGAAAACTTAAACTATCGCAACCCTGTCTGAGACATTCGTATAATAGGGGATCGCCAACTATTTTTAGTAGTTTAAAGTAAGATATTAATCTGTAGGCTACTTAATTTTAAATAATATGTGGAAATAAATCCGACTAGCAAACTTGAATTGACAGTAAACAGCCACTCGTCCTAAGCCAAAATAGTGAATGACCGTCCGGTCTAGACAATTTGCTTTGTCTATACGCATTAGAATGTACTTGTTTCTTCTAAATATTGAATCTTTATTTTCATATGCTACGTTAGTAATTACAATCACATCCATTGCACTGGTGTTTGACACATTTTTTAAAAGAAAAATAAAATATGGAACTATATAAATCTCATCATTACTATAATTTTAAAGTCATAGTGTTATTTTGTTTTCAGCTGCAAAAAAGAAAAATATCCAGAAATGACGCAGTGTGCGAGCAAGTCCAAACCAAAGTAATAAAGGGCAGGTCCTTTGATCTCACGTCTCCAACTGATGCAGGGACTCAAAGGGAGAACGGCAAACCTCTGGAAAACTCAAAACAAAATACTCCATATAATTTTACTTTAAAATTTTACAACTAAAAGTATAATTTAGTATTGAAATATACGAATGAATGAAATCTACACAGTAATCGGGTATGTTAGAAGCTTTGATTACTTACAATAGAATATATGTTTATATCATGTATATACAGTACATGGAAGAAACTTTGATATGTGTAAGAATTTGACGTTTCATTTTATGTATGGTGGTTTTAATAAGGAATATGTAGCCGTTTGCCAATTAATGTTGATAAGTATGCCATGCTTGACTCGAGCATTAATTCGTGAGTGTCCTTCTTCCTAATTACAGCTTACTGTCGGTCATTGGTCAGGTTAACTTTGTCACCGGTTTACGCTTCAAATGTGGAAATAATTAAAGATTTGCAAAGTGTTTTTGTAAGAATATTAAAACTTAATTTTCTAAATACATTTACTAACATTTTGAACCAGACTCATTCGAGAGAAAGCTACGAGGTAGCGAACGTCAGAAGTTATTAAATTGTTAGGGGATACTGGTAAACAAGCCAGTAACTATGTACAACAACAACTTTCCTCCACTACATTGGGTAAAGACCGGAAATAGTTTTTACGGGGTATGCCAAAAATTGTGTTATGCTTGTCTTTCAGTAACTTATCTCGCATATTCGCACTGTTTTTGCCCTTCTCTCATTCATATCCTTCCACGATTAGCCCATTTTCAGTGCGCTCATCTCTGAGACACTTGCATCGAACCTTTTGAGATCATATATTCTTAAAGCTAGCTTTGAGCTCGTATTTTCATATTACATTCTTGTTGCGGTCAGTTAATTTGGCTTTACTGTTTAACACCAGTGTTTCAACCCAGAAATGTAGATTCTGAGGCGAGTATGGGTTGTACGGTGACTTAGAAACGATACAGCACAAGTATTGTTTGTGTTGATCAGTAGATCAACTCAAACAATAAGTACTCTGGAACAAATTGATGCTTGTATCATGTAAAACAATGTAATATAAAGCCGTACCATTTTCAGTTTTATATCTAATTGATTCAGAATGATACTTCTATATTTACAAGTCTGATACATTCTTTTAGGTGTGACAAGCTAAATTTACGTTTTTGTTAAAAAGATCAACGATTTATTACCAATAAAACCTGTATTATAAAGTCATTTTCACAAGATTTCAAAAAGATCTTTATTAACGTTTGGATCATAGAAAACACCATTATAGGCTTGGCAAAACCAATGATGTATCATCTACATATGAGAAAATAGTGAAATTTAGTCAGATACCTAAATAATTGTGAATAAATAATAAAAATCTTAATTGGACAGAGAACACCTCCTTGAGCTTATTTCTTTACTCCATAGTAGAGTTCCAAAACAGCACTCGTTATGCCATAGATTTTTACTTCTTGTTTTCTATTCCTGGCAAAAGATTTGAATAGTAATAAGCTTTGCCACCTATTCCATACCGCTTAAAGAGAGAAGAACGAAGCTGTGGAATAATATTAGTCAAATACATATTAAATTTCTTTAAAACAGCTATTTCATTTCCAGAAACCAGAATCACTGGCTCATTTATCATAATTGTATTTATTCCTCTCTTCTTCCCCTATTCTTAGCTATTTGATTTATTTACTTCCAATACTTCTTAGAATCACCTAAAAATATTTCAACTAAGTTCGAATAATAATGAATGTTTTCATGTTTAATGCTACAAAGAGCACCTTCTTCAATATATACCTATATTCAATTTCCCCAAATTAGATTAATGTAATTACGATAATCAATCTTAGGACTCTTATTTTGTTCTAACATATACTCATATATCCTCTAAATACAGTTCAATCATTGGTTATTTAAATACATTTTAAATAATTGTTTAAAGAATTTAAATGGATATTTTACACAGACGATAAATTACAATAATAAACATGATTAGATTTAAAACGTTATTTCAACTACATTCGTTACTTCAGCAGAGGACAAAAAGCAACAGGTGATAAGAGTATCGAAGATCAGAGTCCAAGTAGATAACCATCCTCTACAGTCCCCCACCTTGGTTGTCCAACCTTTCCTGTACGATTATATTGAAACCGGGCAGCTGATAGTTATCTTCTTTCAATCGGTCTCAATCCATATCTCTGTAAGATTATTATAACTTGTTAATTACATGCTACAAGTTTATAAGCAATTAATCTAAATCCTTTTCTCAAGGTTCTTATACTGCAAAAAGTCTAAACTCCCATTCACAATCATACCGTCAATTAAAGTTTAATGCACTTACATTAAAAAGAATAAAGAAAGTTTTAATCTGATATATGTTTACCTATAAATCTTTCCACATTAATGACAGTTAATATACCCACTTTATTTTCTTCTTCAGACTTTTACCACCGGATGAATTTATAACAAAAATTTTCAGTTTTTTTTGCATCAAAAAGAAAAGTTTTATTGAAGATTATCAGATGCTCATTAATACACTTTCTTTGGGAGCGGATGTTAAGAAATTTGGGGATTCGATGTTGGATTTCGTTCAAGAAAAGCATCACGTTTTTTCTTTTTGTAAATTGGATTATAATCGGCTTTAGTTTAGAACACCAGATCACTTGCTAGGAACTCTGTGCATGACTTGGATATCCGAACTAAACACAACTGGCTCATCAATTACTTCAAAAATAACACTTTTCAATATCTGCCATTTGTTCTTGTTATTCAGTAACTCAATTACCAAATCTTGATTCCTGTGTTTATTGTTCAATACTCTCAGTTTCTGGCTGAACTGAGGCTTCAAAGTACAGTTCTCTCTTTCCAACTCATTATTAGTTTTTTAAATATTAAAACAAATTTCTATTTATTATAAAAATTTATAATAATCATAATTAATTACAATTTTCCTTTGCAACAAATTTCATTGATTTATAAATTTCTGGTATTTTATTATTAATTATTTTTTCTTGTTTAGTAAATTTAATTTTAATTTTTCTTTCATCTTCTAGGAGGAATTCTCCAAGGAACTACTCTCAGTTTGTGACTGAACTGAGGCTTCAAATTACAGTTCTCTCTTTCTGTAATATAAAGCATAAATTTTGTTTTTTGCTTTCTTAATGTAGTAGAAGTTTGTTGACTTATTCCCATATACACATTAATAACTAAACATTTATTTAAAATATGATGAGTTAAATCAATTAAAGAATTGAATTTGTATTTAGTTTACTCCGGTTTTTTTTTAAATTTTGACCATAAGTAAAGATTTTGGGAAATTTATGTACATGGAATGGACTAAGTAGTAAAATTATCTCTTCGTAAATAATACTATTTTTGTAAGTGTTTCGTGGTTCGCGATTGTCTATTTTTACAATTTACCTCATTACATATGATCAAATTTTACAAAATAATATGCTACACAAACTTTCAGTAAATTTACAGCTAATGTAATTGACATGATATATGTTTGCCCTCATAGGGGAATCTTGTTCTAATTTTTACTCTTCATCACAATAATGGTTTAGTAATAATAAATGTATTATTAATAAATCTAAATTAATATTTGTAATTCATTAATAGGTGCCAGAACTATTTACCATTATAACACGGAACATAAAAATCTATCCTTGTATGTTGCTAAATGTTATAACACCAGGTCTAGAGGATTGAAACCCAAACCATATTTGAGTAAGGATTGTAATCCTCGAAAACGTAGCTTTTTTAAATGTGCCAATGGCAAATTTCGAAAACTATACTATCCTTTTAAACCTTCTGTCGTCTATAACAAACTTCAAGCAAATCAAACTCTACTTTGTTGGATTTTTTTAATGTACTTAAGATTTAAATGAAACAGTAATTGTAAGTTTATTAGTTTATAAAATTATGTCACGTTGGAAAATCGATTGTAAAAAATATTAGACCAATATTCGAAAGGAATCTTTCTTAATTTTAGTACATGTCTATATAGTTTTTTAGTTAAGTCTATAAATACATACGCAGCAGCAACGTTTGATAATAATAATATCATAAGATCAACTTGAGCTGGCCACACCTATTCTATTCGGAACCTTAAGAATCATATTGCAGGCGGGGATAATGAGAGAGAATAGAATTTATTTGAGCTGACCTGCTTCATGGTATAGAGTCCGGAAATAGATAAACTATCCTGGAGATATTTTTCTGGAGTCATGAGTACATACATTTAATTTTAATAATAATAATTTATAATAAGTTAAAAATATTACACTACTATATTCCTCCTTACTTGTAACCGCACGTTGAAATAATCCCATAAATATTCTACTGTGATACTCAAACTCTGCAGTATTTATTTTAGTAAACTTAATTTCCCTATAAGCTGCAGAACAAGGTCCAAGGTCGAACTCATAGTAGAATGGTAGACGTCACATCGTGTCGATCTCGCCTAGAAATCGGTAGAAGGCAAAATATATCACATCTGTAGTGCGAGTTGCCACCTTCCTTTGCAGGAGTAATAGTGAGCGGGCAAAGTTATTGGCTGAGTGAAGTTTCTCATATCTCTATCCGTAAGATGTCTTGAGAACAAATTGGTCTATAGATTTTCAAATCTGCATGAGACTTCTACATAGGCAAGATCGACTTTGATGATTGTGCATATTCTTATTATTGACATTTCTCAATAGGTCTTGGCTTAACACTAGCGGAGCTTCTCTCAGCAAGGTACCTCGAAAACGGAGCTGAAGATTGAAAGGTTCACTCGATAGGATGTGCCTCAACTGGCCAGAACTCCGTCAAAAGAAACGTTCATGGCCTTCTTGTACAGCGTTCAGTTCAGGTAAACAGTATTATTCGTCTTTTCAGGCAATATCATGAACCAATCCCCACCAGGCTACTGTTGAAAAGGTTACCATGGACTCGAAAGTATGAGAAGCCTTAAACGCGACAGGTGGTTTGCTGTACTTCTACCTTGTGTATGTTTAACTTCACTCTTGTGCAGTTCGTGTCCATAGATTAAACATAATACCGGAGTATTAGTTTAACAATATATAATACAGTTCAGTACAATATTTAATATTAACACACAGTTGGTATTGTGGAATGCAATTCCCTAATCAATCAAAATTCTAGCACTCTTTGCCAAATACCTTACGTGTATAGCCATTGTGAGTATTCAGAGAGTCCAGGCTCTATTTTTTCAGATATGCAAACTTTTGAGATATTCTGCTCAGACAGATTTTGACATATAGGATTGTCAATTACACCGTCACCTGGAATTTTCAGAATATTAAAACTTCTAACCCTTACATACATTCTAAAAGCGCGACTATCACTTCTGGGAATCCACAGCCCCTAAGAGATCTGAGCTCTTGATTGCAAGCTGTTTATTTTAAGACATCAATTCTATGTTTGGATTGAGTTACAATGGAAGGATTGTGAAGGAAAGAGGATTTTTCCTGAAATTTGCTATCTTCCAGTGATAAAAAAAATCAGCAACAATGCTTTTTGAGATCTACAATCTGTTCTCTTCCTCAGATTAGTAACTAACCTAACACATAATTACAATCTAGGTTAAACTAAACAAATCATGTCAGAGCGTTGTTACACGTAAAGTAAGGAATTACAACCCTCAATTTGTGTTAAATCCAATAACTCTAAAACATACACTTAATAACAACAAAACACAACACTAATTTTTAAAATAGAACATATTTTTATTTGATCTAAATTGTAGTTATCTTGAGGTTAGTTACTCACTTGAGGAGGAATCGAATTGCAGATCTCGAAACGTATCCCTAAAAGCTAAAAAAAATATCTGGAAATATGATGTTTCCTTCTCAAGACACCAATAGTAGCTCTAATTGAAACAGCGTTATGCCCTAAAGCTCTAACCCATTATATTAAAGAAATTTGTTCACTTTCACTAAGTTTAAAACAATTATTGTGAAAAATATTTACGTTTCATTCTGATTTATCCAAACCTTACGATAAGATTAACACAGCAATTGTTGCATTTAAAATGTTTTTAGGCTTGAAGATTCGTTTTTTGCTGTAGCTTATTGAATACCTACATTTTGTATGTTCAACCTGTGTCACCCCATTAGTGCAACAGGCTCGTACAATGAACTATTCATTTTTATTTACTTGTACAGCTATTTCGTAAATATCAGTTGTGAAATTTCTGCATAGTTGAGATGTATGAAAATGTATATAAATATTTGTTTATCAAATTTCGTATGTTTACTAAAACTAAGGTTTTTTTTATTTTACTGACACCACGTACATAAAACATATGATAGCTGGAGCGTAACAGTAACAAGGAATCCAAGTGAAAAAATTGTAACTGCATATATTGTAACGGAGATATTATGTGACCGAGTATTTGTTTGGCGTGGAAACATAACCGTTGTCAATAGCTGGACGTGGACCTCATGCATCAGTTTCCTGCAAACTCGTTGTGGTGACAAACCACGAACAGTACAACCCCATGTTTACATAAATTTGCATGTGGCTGGCATAACTGAGCTGTGAAACGTCACCGCGCTCACCTTAGTGAAACATTTCTCTGAGATTTGTGTTTCTTGTTTACACCTTCACATTTTAAATTGAGACTATATAGTACTTCAGTACCGTCAAGGATTACACAAGTTGTCTCTATTGTGTTATCTGTATTTGTACTATTTTTCTTACCCATAAATTAAGTTTATGTAAACATTTCCAGCATGTTCATAATGCACATTTAATTAATAATCCAAAATCTTTGTCATATTTTACTTAGAAATTATATGTTTGGATTTTTGTTGTTTAATACTGCACGGAGAGTTCACTGCACGTCCTCCTTTTTCCCCAAATTTTCAATTTTTAGTGTATTGAAATCCAATAAATTGTAAAAAATTCAACTTTTTGATTTAATAATTACTCCGGGTAGTGAATTGCAATATGACATGTATCGCTGTAGTTATAGCATACCTTCTCAAAATCTTTTGAGGTGTAAATACAATTAAGAACTACGTTTTTGTGAATGGCATGAATTTGCATCATGAAAATTTTCGAGTCTATGATTTATGAACGTGTAAATGCAACACGACCAGGAAACTCTACGATATACATTGGTATTCTACGAAACCTAGGTTTGTTTCACATTAATATATATAAAAAAATATACAAAAAAAATTGTTTTGTTTGTCAAACGCGTTAACCTCCTAGAGTATTTTACTATGTTAAGTATAACGAAGAGTATGTGCTATGGTCAGTAGGGTTCTAGGTGGGTTGGAAATCCGCTGTATCAATCAGTCGACGGCTACCATTAAACATGTCCGTGGCTTTAGCGGTTGCTCTCCTTCATGGTATACAGCGGGGTTGTTTATAAACCCGGTAAAATCCTTTATCATTTTACTACATTTGGATTTGTTTACCACTAATACTTTTAATAATATTAAATCCTCACTTGTCCTTATTTATATTTAGATACATATTAAACTTCATTTCCTCTATCGATTTCGAGAAGCAATAGGCGTTTGTGCTTTATGGAATTCAAATTGGCTCTCTCGACGCCAACGCGCCTTGGTAAACGAGGTCTTGAATTAGTAAAATGATAAATGGAACGAGAATAAATGTTGTGAGTGACAAGCTCAGGGCCCTGATTTTGAATCTTTTGAAAACAACGACGTTATTGATGTGGTTGATTATACTAATAAATATTTCTGTTTTTCATTTACGGTTCTTATTAATCAATATGAAAGTCCAGAAACAAATAAAACCTTCTACTATATTTGTAGACGTTACAACTGCGTATGACACCGTATGAAACCATTGTTACACAAAATCATAAAAAGTTATTCTGTGCTCGAAATGTTACAATAAATCTTGAAATGATGAGCGATAAGTCTATTCAGGTGTGCTTTAGAGTAAGGAAAAGCGGTTTGAGAAGGATGAGAAAAGGCGTCCCGCAGGGCTCCGTCCTCGCGCCCACACTGTTCAATCACTGTAATACAGACCTGCCTGGAACGGTTTCACAGAAATTCGTCTACGCAAACAAAAACGTCCTGGGCGTTGCATAGATCCCTCCAGACAACGGAGGAAGTTTCGACGTCTGACCTCCGGACCTTAGAATCGTGCTTTATGGACTGGGACCTCCAGCCAAGAATTAAAAAGACACTGACAAACCCCTTCCATTTGAACACGAGAACGGCTTAGGGACAATGATCACAACTAAATATTGTGACCAATAAATTCAGTTTAATTCAACACCTATGTATCACCTTAGATAGGAGACTGTCATTCAAAAATCACCTGAATATGTGCGCTTTTAAAGTTTAATCTCGAACACCATTCATAAGCTGGCAAGCACCATCCAGTCTACCGAGCAGTCCCTCAACACCTGATGACTCCTCGCTTAGCCCAACACTTTCGGATGATTTGGCAGTGGAAAACAAGTTACTGAGGGAGAAAAATAGATGATCTAAACAGACGAGTAACGGTTTTACTGGACCACTCAATCGAATCGGATACTCGTCTTCTCCAGTACACTGACCAAGTGTTTGTCACCAACAACTCTAGTTCCGCAAATATGACCGCGCCGCGTGCCGCCATGACTGTAGACTGTGCCACACAGTGTGAACCTCCGACATCTCTCGGTAATCCAGACGATACTGTCGTAACAGTGGACGCCTGCGTGCAGTAAGAGTCATTGACAATCCCGGCCGTGTGTCACAGCGAACAGTGTTGTGTGAATCGCGATCTAGTTCACAGCCTCCAAACGACAGTTGAGGTTTTGGAGGCAGAGATTGCAAGCCTTAAATATGAACTAAACCTATTTAAGCGTGAGGAACGTACTAATGAGGATGCCTGGACAAAAGTACAAACCAAAACCAGCCAGCAAAAAGTGCCAGCTAAATCTAAAAGTAAGTACGATGATGCTAAAAAGAAGAAAGCTATTACAAAGACGTCAAACGAAAAAATACCTCGCAGCAAAAAAACTATTAAAAAGCAAGACATTGGCTTCAATACGGTGGTAATTCGGGGGGATATTTATGCACGCTACATCGCCGGACTGTTGGAGGAGATGGTTTAACTCCGAGGTGACGGGCGTCTGCAAACCTGGAGCGAGACTCTGCGACATCATCGACCACAGCCCGGACTCCACCGGTGGCCGGTACCCGCTGCGAGGTACTGATAGCGGGTACCAACGATCTGGCTTCAGGTGAACAGCAGAATATATACCGTCACCTGGAGAATTATATGACTACTAGACCCGCCAACACTAGCCTGGTCATCTCTACTCTGCCATAATCGCCACGACCTGCCCGGAGATGACGGCACAAATCAAGATATCGGCCTCGTGAACGCTTACATCCAGGAGTTGGCCGTGAGACACGACGCTCGATTCCTGGATTTTAACCAGTTAGACCGGAAGATGTTCACGAGGCACGGCATGCATCTGTCCCAGCGAGGCAAGAGAAACCTAGCTGGTTTGATACAGCGAAGCCTCGCCAAGATGCAGAAGCTCACCTCGAGGCCTTCTCCTAAGGTGCCACCTCCATCCTCGGGTGAGCCGCCGTCATCAACTACGCAGTCTCCGAGCGTCACCACCGCGGAGCCGCGATGTCTGCCGATGCCGTCCGCCGGCTGCCGACAACGTGGTCCCCTGTGTGCCGCCCAGCCCGTCTACACCCTAGACATCACCCCACAACAGCTACGCGGAGGCAGTGAGATCTTCACCCTCATACGAACGCTCTACAGTTGTTCTTGATGAAAAATCAAACTCTGTTTTTTAGGGACCCCACTTGGAAACAGCGGACAAAATTGACAGACAAAACCCAATTAAAACTAACAAACACTAAAAAAACAAACTGAAGTAAGACTGCTTCATCAAAATTCTCAATTTGCAAACAACAAACTGGATCAAATCCTACTTATGTGCGAGGATCTGAAAACCGATCTCCTTTTATTAACCGAAAGCGGTTTCAACATGGAGAACGTCGCACTCTGCAAAATTCCAAATTACAAATTGGCTTCCGCGTTTTGTCGAACTCACTCCAAAGGAGGAGGCTTTAGCATTTTTCTTAAACAAAATTTCTTGTTTACCCCCTTTCCGATCCAAGAATTAATCAAAAAAGATTTTGAAGCAGTCGGGATCAAACTTCAAACGCATCAATCAAAAATTAGTAGTGATCGGAATTTATAGGTCTCCTAGTAGAAAATGTAGACACTTTTATTCTAAATTCGAAAAGTTATTGACATGCCTGACTAAACCAACATCAGGAATTTGTCGTGATGGGGGATTTCAACATTGACGCGTTGGACAACACTCACCATTCCACAATTCGATTAGTCGATTTACTTAGGTCATTTGACCTGGAGTTGCTAGTCCAGAACTCCGACGAGAGTGACGGCTACAACACAATCTGCTATCGACAATATCATCACCAACCACTCAAGTGTCGCGGTGTCTGTAGTGAATACAGCTGTCTCAGACCACTATGGCCAAGAAGCCGTCATTAGTGGGGTACAACTCAAAAGGGAGCCCAAAATTAAAACAAACAGTAAGAGAACATAAGGCCAGAAAAACATCGCTCACCTCAACACTTCCTCTTTCTAATGAAAGATGGGATTTTCTAAATTCATTTCAACCTGTAGAGCAGCAGTTTAGATTGCTTTAACGATACTCTAAATTTCCACATTAACATTTGCTGCCCTACAAAAATTATTAATGTTTGCGTATTATTATTGGTGCTGACATCGCGTAGCGCGATGTTAGCGTTACCTGTTTCCAGTGCTGACCTCGCGGAGGCGCGATGTCAGAAACGCGATCTCTTTAAACCACGCTAGTGGCTATATATTACGGAATATCACGAAACTATTTTATATAGTATTAAACTAGAAGAAATGCGGAACTCGATTATACTCTATGGAGCACGTCTTTGCTCAAAGACCGGCGCTATACGACAGCTGTTTCTAAGCGTATGTTTATTTCCAAGTCATACGGTTCGGTTCGTCTCGTTCTGTTTATTGCTGTTCCGTCGTAAGATTGTAAATTTATGTACATAATATATTTTTTTAATTAATTATTTTAGTTTATTGTTGATTTTAATTGTGATATTTTGTGAACTGAACACATTTTTGAGACGTGGAAAGTGAAGAAAAGACTACATGTTAACAATGTAGTACACAATGTTTCAAATATCACTGATTTTTTTACGTGTTACAATTTATCGTTTTTTTGCTCTGAGTGAATTCTGTCAATATGTAAACCCATAAGATGTATATACTTTTGGGTTCATTATTAAATTACCTACAACTTGTATATCTTGGATTTTTTATTTTCATAACTTTGGTGAAATGATATCTAAGCTCAAAGTGAAAAAAATAAAAACTTTTTTTTTTTTTTTTGTCAAGATTTACATTTCAGCAATATTTTACCATGTAAAGGTAAGTCATATAAGTATTATTATCATATTTCTGTGATCTTTCCTGAAAATAATGATATATAATATGTAGTATTTACATTAAGGTAACAGTATATAAAAAAAAACTTTCTAAACGCTTGCAAACATACTGAAAAATGCCCAGCACTTAAGGCAGTTCTAGACCAGCACTTGGAGGGTTAACCCAATTAGTAAAATTATTCATTCCAAAAAGGAGTGTTTCCCTCTCTCCTGAAAATTGCTAAAGTTATTCCTATTTTTAAGAAAGACGACCCAGCTTCAATTACTAACTATCGGCCTGTCTCCAATTTTGCCAGTTTATAAGCAAAATTTTTGAAAAGCTAATTCTTATAAGAATGCTTCACTTTTTGGACAAATACAATCAGCTCTCAAGTGAACAATTTGGTTTCAGAAAAGGGCAAATCGACAACAGACGCAGTTGTGTGTCTTGTCGATATGATTATAGAGGGAATTGAATGTCGAAACCACACTAATGAGTGTGTTTTTAGACCTGTCCAAAGCATTCGACTGCGTAGATCACGGTTACACTGCTCGCCAAAACTTGAGTCCCACGGCATTCGAAGGCGTGCCTCTTAAATGGCTTAGCTCGTTCCTAAGTCAGAGATCCCAAGTTGTCCAAATATCAAATAAATCATCCAAACCAATAGACCTGAGATATGGAGTCCCTCAAGGGTCTATCCTCAGTCCTGTGCTTTTCCTGCTTTACGTAAACGATATAAAATCATCGCTTCTGCATGGAAAATTGGTGCAGTTTGCCGATGATACGACTCTTTTTTCAATGCAGTGTCAAGCGAAGTTTTGGAACAACAGGCTTTTGTTGACATCAACAACTGTGTCCAATACTTCCACAATCTAACAACAAACTCTTCAAAACCCAACGTTTTGAATTTTGCCTTGCGCACTGCAGGCAACCAGTGTGAGCCGGCCATTTTGTTAGATGACTCCACACTGAAGAAGTCTGCTCTTTAAAATTCCTAGGAATGCACCTCGATCGAGGGCTGACTTGAAATGAGCACGATTGACCATGTGCTCATTCCAAGTCAGCCCAGGCATTTTTGTTTTTGAGGTCTTTAGCCAAATACTGTCCGAGTCAGGTACTGATTACGGCGTATTACGGCTTGATTTACCCCCATCTTGCCTACGGAGTGGTCCTTTGGGGAGCTTGCGCAAACACTCAGTTTCAAAGAGCATTCAGACTCCAAAAAAAAGCAATTAGTAATCGCCAAAATCAAATTTAGAGAGTCGTGCAGGGAAGTTTTTCAGGAAATTGCAGCTGTTGACTCTGCCCGTGCCTCTACATTTTGGGAAACAACTTTGTTTTGTATGAGTAAATGTGCCTTTAACCAGAGGCCAAGACATACACATGTATGAGACACGTGGCAGAGCAAACTACCGGACTGGGAGACACAGAACGGTGGTTTATGAACGCCTACCCTCGGCAAGCGGGGTGTGCAGTTCCTCAACAGACTGCCCAATTCAATTAAAACATGCCCCAACGCCTAAGTCGTTAAAGACTCGCCTCAATACGCTTCTTGGTGTCTCAGGCATTCTATAATGCGGGTGAGTGTTTTGGCATTTGACTGGGAGACCGTCCAATTAGAAGACTGACTCTGCTGTGCTAAGTGGGCTGCATTGGCGATAGAATGAAAGAGGCGTGATTGTAAAATTGTAAGTATGAATGTGTATTGTGTGTATGAATGCCTGGAATTTTAGAAACCCCGTATTGACGTTTGCTATACAATGTATATACAATGTCGCTGCAATAAAAAAGATTTTGATTTTGATTTTGAAGTTAGGGAGCGTGTACGTAGGCTTTAAAAACCTAAACCATTCGTCTTTGTTTACTCGAGAGCTGGAGATGGGCTCTTGCGGTGTGGCTCAACAGCTACCATACTGAAGTCTCAGGTGTAAAACTGAAAAAGATCAATTTTTCAACCATCAACCATTTATCCCGTAAAAATAAAGGCTTGTTAAGGAAATAACGTTTATTTTTGGTTTATGGAAAATAATTATTTGATACACATACATTTATTCTAATGATGTTTATATATTCATGATATACAAACAATTTTTTGACTAAAGAAATCTTTGATTTATGTTAAAAATGAAGTTTGCCTAAACAATTTAAACTTTTTAACGTGCTTCTAAATTATCTCCGCTCTTTTTACAGGTACTTACTTGTTGAAAA
>NW_025783764.1:0-27659 GCF_021130785.1 Homalodisca vitripennis
AAATTTATATTGTTAATCCAGCGGCAGGCACAACGCGCATTGGTAATCTGGTCTTAGACCTGACTTGACTGGCGAGTGAAATAGCCTAAACAATAGTCTACAGTGGGACTCGAATCTTTTGTTAGGCGGCGCGAAGCCTGCGTTGAGAGTGATTCAAACAGGCCCTGCAGGAACAGGAGCGTAGTCGGTGCAGGCCAATGCAAAACACGCTCTGGCTGTGCCATTTCCTCGAGTTTGAGAAGCGTATAGAGTAAAGAGTCTATTAGTGCGAGTTTAAAAGTAGTGTCGGGCGTAGGGATCCGTTGGTATAACGATTATTTCTTCTTAAATACCAAACTCCCAAAGACCTTCACGAACCAAAGAGCTAAGCTACTTTTGAACTGAATTATTAAATTATTTCTAAATTTGAAATTTGAAAATTTAAGAAGTGAATTAAATTTTGAAAATTGGAAATTGAAATTTGAAATTAACGATCAAATTCTGTTGAGTGTGGACGTAATATATATCTAAAATTGTAAAGGAGTTATTTAATTAAAAGTCAAAACGTAAAATATTAAGAATTGAAATTATAGGGATTCATAGGTTTTAAGAATTCTAAGAGTCTGCCAGGGTGCTCGCATTAGCGCATAGTCCTGTAGGAACTTGTGAACAAATTCCTGTCTTGAGAACTGTTTAGATTTGTTTGAGAATTTTATTTTAAAGAAGTTTATATAATTTTTATTATTATTAGTTTTGAGAATGAAGCCTATTTTATATTTATTTCCATACAAATTTATTCAAGGATTATTATTTTTATTTTATATTTTATACACACGTATTTGGACGGACAGTGAGTCCATGTTAAATCGAAAGTGCCTTGCCTAAAGGAAGTAAGTGAATTTTAAACTTATTATGGCAAGAACATTTCATTGGTGGAATACGAAGGAGTGTAATAATTGAGAATTTGGATTGATTTAATTAAACCCTGAAAATATTTCTAAAAAGGTGCAGTTTAGTAATTTCCTATCGCAGTATCTACTTAAATCTTATGAGTTCGAAGAATATTTAAAAGGTCTATCAATAATAAAAGAACAAAAAATTTTGTATATTGACATTTAGTATACCAAATAAGTTGCGTCCACTCTGCTCTAATTCTGAGTGAAACCTTTAATAAGAATTGAAACTTAGTGGTTGTTTGCATTAAATAAGTGGCTTTGGATACTGGAAATTGTATAAAGTGTTTAATATTAAAACTTTTAAATATGGCACTTAAGGTGGACATGTTAACCAAGGAGGAATTGGACTAATGAAATTAGGTTAAGAGGTGTGGAAGTGGTCTTCCTAGTTCTTTAAAGTGATAGCTATTTAAGGAAAAAGTTACGGCAGTTAATAAGTCTTGATGTAAATATGGTAAATTTATTTGAACCTGAGTGGAACAGGATCTGCTTTTCAAGGAGGAATGTGGATCAAAAGTTAAGTGTAGAAACCCAAGTGTATTCAGGAAGTAGGACTGGAGGAATCCATTGAACAGGGACTAACATTGGACAGTAGGTTTAGGTGTGAAACAAAAATAAAGTCATTGGCAGCGCCGACTAACTAACTTAATGTAAAATTTGTTTAAAATCGAAGAAAAGGATATAGACTAAACATGTTGATAAACCGGAATAGCTATATGTAAAGTGAATTTTGTTTGTTTAAAAAATAAAAAAACTTAAAAAAAATTGACAAGGAAACATCTGATAAACTTGGTGCGTTAAGTTATCTGATTCCAATCTGGAAATAGAAAGGTGAGCTGAGAAGAGGGCTAGTAAAACCGGAAGTGAAAGATAAAGTCTCGGTCTTAAATATGATGAGATGAGGTGTTTTTTGTAATTTGCGGGACGGCCACATTTAAGTTAGTAAATAAAACTACCGGAACCCCATTGAGCGTTATTTGAAAGAGTTAAAAATATGCGATGGATTAAAGTGTTCAAGAATTATTAGAATTCTTTAAAATAATCTTGAAACTTAAAAGAAGGAAACCTAGATGTACGGAAGAAGGATATATGGAGATTGCGATGTTACACATAGTCAGAGGGAGCTCTTTTGTCGGAACTATTTAGAAATAAAACAGGTAACAATGTCACGGTCAAATTAATCGCTTGAAATATTGTATTTTGAAATTATTTGTCGTTGCCATATTCAACAGCGCGTGAACTTCTTTGAAATTTTGAAAAGGTGACACCGTCTCCCAAATGATATAATAAAAGCTTATATCCCAACTAAACAAATGTTTTAATAAGACATTTAGGAGGAATCAGTAGAAGTACTTTTGTTGTAATATACATGAAATGTTAATAAGGGATGTTGTGGAATTAATTAAGGTGGGAATTAATCCTGAAACCAGAAATAAAACTAGTGTTTATGGTGAATATCCGAGCCGACATATTACCGAACTGGATGAGTAATGTGTATAAGGGCGAATAATGTAGAGTAATATGCTGCCCAACAACGATGAGAGAAAAACCAGGGAATAATTTGAATGGTGAAATAGGAAGTATAATGTACCGGTTAACAGCATCAGGGCGAGGCCAAGAAACAATACAGACTTGTTTATAAATGTAATTACGACCCCTGGTCATTATGCTTATCAGTGCCGGGAGGGTTAAAACAAGGGAAATACAACAACGAGTAAACGACAACGCTGTTTGTAAACTCAGAGCGGAGACCTTATTGAAGAACACACACTCCAGCTATAAACACCCGGAAAAATGGTAGGTCCGTAAATGTCACAGGAGTTACCAAAAAACAATTTTAGTAGGGAGGGAAAACAGTTTCGAAACAATGAGTATAAGGAAGGGCGAACCTTTTCCCGGTTACCTAAAATTGTGTCCAACAAAAATTCACATGAATTATCTGCTAAATTAAAATCCATACTTGGCAAAATATAAAGAAATATCGGAAAATATCAGTTCATTGCCCAACTTAGAAGATAGGATTTTATGGCAATGAATATATCATTAAATGTATTAATAGAATACTGGTAGTAGTATTAAATATAATAAAGTTGAATAGACTGTATTAAACTAATTATTAAGGAGAATACAGATTGATATAAGTGTTACACAGTTTATTTAACCCTGACAATGTATGAGTGCTGAAAATATAAGAAAAAATGTCCGTAACTCGGCAGTGAGTAAATATAAAAATGAAAAGATAGATTATGTTTCACCTGGAAAGTGGAATTTGTTTATAGTGAAGGACTTAGCTCAAAAGGCAAATATTTAGCGAGCGAACTTTTAATAAAAACCATTCTGCGTTTGTTAATAGACTTGTGAAAAAATAATTGTTGTTTCGATTTGACTTTAATATAGAAAAGTGTATAAAAATTTGTGCAAAATAGTTACAGTAAAACAGAAAAGAAAAAAGAGGCGTGTATGAACACCAAATCACAACTTATCAAAATAGGATGCCGAAGAGGCCAGTAATGAAGATAATAAAAATTTTTATAAAGGAATTTCCAACGGTATTTTAACCCGAACAAGAAAATTGGTAAAAGCTCTAGATTGATGAGTATAAATTAAAAGTTAAAGATCAATGAACCCGTAAAACTATAGAACCATAAATCCATTGAAATCCATCCACGCTAAAACAATTTAAAAAATAAAAAAGTGAAATTTTTTATTGACGAATTTATTTTGAAAACAGGACATTATTCAACCAAGTGTGAGTCAGTACTCGAGTCCAGCCTTTTTAGTAGGTAAGGGAAGATGGAAAATCGAGGAAAGATTAGTAGTTAATTACAAGGAGTTAAACAAGAAGTTGGAAGGAGTGAGTTTTTATTATCCTATAAGGCGAACATGCACGAACTCATATTACCATTTTGAAGGGAAACAAATTATTACGTCAGTAATAAGACTTAAACCAAAAAAAGTTTTTTTATCAAAGATTAAGTTTTAGCGAAGGAATAGCCAGGAGTTTGAAATACGTTTCTCGGTACCTTTCGGAAGTTACAGCTTTTAAACGGAAATTCCTTTTGTGGATTACACCCCGCCCCTTAATTGGAAAGTGAGGTAATTGTCGTACATATATGAATAAAATCTTAGGAGAATATGACGATTTACCTTGCCACTGTCTCTCCGCCGTTGTTTGGACGGATATTATTGTGTATTCGAAGACATTGGAGTGAACATTATATGCATTTGAAAACAAGTGGTTAGATGTGTTTAAAAACAGAAAAATAGATCTTACTGTGAATCCGGAGAAAGTAAAATATTTGTTATAATGAAATTAAAATTTTCCCTGGGACATTTGGTTTGCCAAAGACAGCTTATAAGAATGGACCCTTGAACAGTACACGGACGTTATTAGAATCTCCCGAGGCCCGGGACCAAGGAAAGGGTATTGCGAGATATCATAAGGGATGGACTAGTTATTTTCTCTAAATTTATATCCAAATTATGCGGAAATAGCCTCATCCACTCAATGAAATGAGAGAAGAAGTCGTCCAAATTTGTGTGGGACTCAAAAATGTCAGGAAATCGTTCGAGATAAACGTGAATAACGAGCGGGTTACCCGTCTTTCCCCCCGTGTTAGCCATCCCTGACATTTCAACAAGGAGTTCACATGTCCAATGCGACCGCGAGAGACTGAATAAGGCCCTCGGTTCCTGTTTGAATTACAGGAAGCCGGACAATGGGACATGTTTAAAAAAAACCGGTTGGCCTATTATTCGACTGAAAAATTGTTAGACGAAAGTGAGGTGGAAAACTTACTACCTATCAAAAGGAAGCTTTGGCAGTTGTCTGGTTCAATAAATAGAATTCCGTAATTTCCTAGAAATGAGACCATTCCAACTTAGTGACCGACAACTCCAGCATATGGGCTTGGGTATTCGTCCCACTTTCCGTAAGTTTAGGAAAATTAGGCGCGCTGGGTGGAGGGATTAATATTGTCTCTTAACCATTTAAAATTACGCAATGTTAAGAAGGTGAATCAGAAACGCCAGTAGCGGGACAATTTTATTTAGATTGTATTTCAAGATTATGTGAAGTTGACCCACAAATGTGTTATACATGAACTAGAAAAATTAGTGAATAAGGACTAAGGATGAATGATATAACTCTAATAAAAGAATGAAGCAATGAGAACTGTAAATAATAAAGGACTTAGTAATAAGAGAGGAATATTTGTCAGTGTCTATAAATAGTATAAGTACGATGCCTTTTAGCTTTTATGGACTTAAAACGCATCAGAAGTCAAGGAATGTAAATATAACTTAAAATTAATAGGAGGGTGTATTTGAAGACTTATACCAATAGTGATGTGTTTACAGTGTGAGGAAGAATAGGGGTGGTTATAGTTTATGTGAACAATAAAACAACAATTTACTAAAAGGGATCTATTTACCTGAGCACTTATTTCAAGGTTGTATACGAGTATTTATCACAACTCATTGGTCTGGCTGTCACTATCGGCATTTTAAAAAAAACACAGACAGAAAATAGAAATGAAAGGTTATATAAATTCACCCTAAAAATACACTAAATGGATTATGTGAGAAAATAATGGTAAAAATGTTGTGAAGGTGTGTTTGAAGAGCACAAAAGTAGCAACTGTGAACGGGACCAAGGACACTCTTTGAACAGCAAATGCTGAGCAGTGTCGTCCAATGTCAGAAAGTTATACATGGATTTATTTATGGGGCCATTACCTGCGTCTTCCAATCGAATGCAATACATCCTGATAGCAGTAGATGACTTCACCAAATATAATTGGATAATGCCACTCAGGAAATGCAACTCAGGTAATGTAATTAATGCATTAGAAAATAATATTTTCAAAAATTTTTCTTTGCCTGAAGAATTCGTGACGGATAATGGAACATATTTTGTCAGCGAGGAGTTCAAAAATTATTTGTTTAATTTGGGCATAAAACAAAGGACCATTATACCTTATACTCCTCAAGGAAATAAAAAGTGAAAGGCAAATTCGAAATTTAAATCAAATTCTGACAGCTTATTATCATGACTGTAAAAAGAATTGGGACAAGGATTTGTACCATGTGCAAATGGCCCTAAATACTTGTCACAATGAAAGCATAAAGTCGTCTGCATTTGAATTGATGTTCAGTTTCAAAGCAAATGATGGTTTGTCACTAAAATGGCAAATTAAAGATATTTGTGATGAAAAAATGGAGCAAAGATAAGAATGCAAAGATGGTTGAAGCTATTCAAAATTTAAAAAGACAAAATGAGCTGAATTCGAGAAGAAACCGATACAACCGAAATCACAGGCAATTAAAAATGTATTGAGCCGGTTCTATACCTATATCTCCCCGGCTCATGTGTGTTTTAATATAGTGTGTGTGTGGTTTATTGGCTGCAGAGGCGACTGTCCTTTTGAAGGCGTTTGGCCTTTCCGGCAGAGTGGCAAAGACTCCGAGCCGTGCTGTACTAGTTAGGAGCAGCTCCAGTTTAATTTATTTTGTTAAATTAAGTGTTTTGTTAGTTTGCTGAGCATTTCTCCTTCTAACATGTGCAGCTAAGTTGACGGGCCCCTCACTGATGAGGTCCAAGGGATGAATTGTTTTATCCTGTCATCTCTCCATCATGCGTGGTCGCAGAGAAACTTCGCCTTTGCGCTAGCTGCTGAAGGACGGCCACCATGATGGACATACCTACTATTCAAACACCTGTGATACCCTGTGATATTGTTATTGTTGCCATTTATATAGTTTATATTTTGTTATTTAGTTTTTAAGTTAGTTTTAGATATTATTTAGTTATTTCTTGGATTTCATTAGGAGCCCGCCCTTAGCCGAAGGATACCGGGTGGAATTGGCATTTCTTGTTTCAAATTATGGCATTTCTAATTTTTGTATGCAGGTGCACCTGACGGAGATTGTTTGAGATATACTACTGCAGGCACTTTTATTTTTTTTAATTTATAGTTATATATATTTATACATAATTATATTGACAGGATAGGCCTGTGTTTTCGAAGTAAATGAACCTGAGTATGCTGACCACGGTGTTCTTTTTTTACCTAGTTTTTTTGATCCGGCATCCCGTTCGCCGCCATGGGCGCGCGATAGTATATATATTTATACATAATTATATTGACAGGATAGGCCTGTGTTTTCGAAGTAAACTGAACCTGAGTATGCTGACCACGGTGTTTCTTTTTTTACCTAGTTTTTTTGATCCGGCATCCCGTTCGCCGCCATGGGCGCGCGCTTCCCTGATGTTTGCTGTGGGTGTGCGGGCGGCGAAGGGCGGTATCAATGGTAGCAGAGCGTGGTTAGCTGCTCTCTCAGCTGTCTCTCAGTTCTGGTTTGTTTGTTGGTGTAGGTTAGTGTTAGGTAGGGGGAGGTTAGAGTACACAACCTTTTCATTAGGAGCTCAGCCCTAGCACAGGATACCGGGTGGAATTGGTTTAGTGTCTTGCTTCCTGCAGACTTACCCTTTGCAGGGAGCAGGGGACTCTAAATTGCTTAACCGCTAAATTTATCTAACTGTACTCTACTTCTCCCCTATCAATGTGTTGTTTTGTCATATTTATTGCTTCTGTGTTTGTAGGTTGTGGTTAGTGTATATTTGCAGGGTATCCTTCTATTAGGTGGCAGGTATTGAGTTCCTTCACTTGGACCTCGTCAGTGTAAGCCTTTTGTGAGTTGAGTCCACTTAGGTTACTAAGTAATTTTTGCGTACGCTTTGTTGTTTATTGTTTATTTATTTGTCTTAATTGTTTGGTATGGCTTTTTCCCTGGTGCCTGAACATCTACGCAAGCCCGAGTTGGTTTTTGAGGTCCTGGCGAGAGGACAGAAGCCCGAGGGAGATGTGAGGGCATTAAGAGCTCAATTACGGCTTGTATAGCGTTGGACCGCAGCTGGAATGCAGAGTTCCAAATTAACACAGAATTTGAGTTTTTGTAAAACCCGAATGGAGGAATTAGAAGACGATATTAATTTTGAGTCACTTCCCATGTCCGGGTCAGCAAAGGCTAGATTGGCATCTCAGCTTTTACAGTGGCGTGACAGAATAGTTTTACTTATGTCGGCTCCTAGTTTTAGACTCTGATATTAAAAGTTGGGCTTTTTCGGCCAGTAATAAATTAAAACAAGCCCTAGATGGTTTGAGTGAGGTGCGCTCGGTGAAGGAGAAGGGGGTACTATTTACGCGCTGTCACTCCAACGGAGGTTCCCACTACCATTACTTTTGCTAACCATCCACCGGCTCTTTCTTTCGAGCCTCCCAGAGTTACTATGTCTCCGATGGGTAGTGGCCCTCCTGAAGCGGCTGGTGAGGCTTCATCTATAGTTGTGCCTTCCTTTTCTAGCTTTGGCAAACTGCCTCATCCTTTGGGAGTTGTGTTACAACACTTCCCCAGAGTTGATGGACTTGACACTAATTTACTTATCCATTTTCTTCTGGAAGTTTTTAAGCTGAGAGAATTTCCTGGTATGACAGATGCCATGCTTATGCAGATTTTAGCGCAGTTTTCCTTAAGGCCCCTTTTTGATCGCCTTCTAGACTGCCTTAAGAGAGGTGCCACCTTTTGACCAGTTCCACGCCCGAGATCTTGGAAGTTCTTTGTACCTGCTCGGGTTAGGGAGCGTCTTGCGGGTGGAACGCGTTTACCGTCCTCAGGCACCAGACGAGACGTTTGAGCCATTTTGTCGGGGAGATACGGGATGTAGCCCGGGTGTTGCGCTTGAGCTTGAGCGAAACGGAGTTGGTGAGCCTTATTTTGGAGGGCATTAAACCTGAAGAACGCTCCCGTTTGATTTTTTGTAGCCGTCCCGCATCTTTTGCGGATTTGGACCGCCTCTCCATCATCTCTAGAGGGGTTCAGATGCGGATGATCAAAGGGAGGCCATGTCGAGGCATCTTCCTCACTTGCCTCCGGGGCCGGTCCATGCTCCGGTGCAGTCTGAGCCAGCAGCTGCTCCTTCCCGTAGGCAGCCTCCTACCTGTTATGGCTGCAAGCAAGTGGGACATATTAGACCGTTTTGTCCACTTAATAAAAAAAACTAGTAAGCTTGCGGACGAGTAAGCCCGACTCGTGCCGTAAAGGTAATTTTGAGGGCAAATATGTTACCTAATTTTGATGGTAAAAGGGTAGCTGGTTTAATACAGAACAGAACAGAAAAACAGAAAGAAATAGACTTGGGGACAGATATCATCGTTGGCCGAGAGGGGAGGTTGCTGCTCTGGCTGCGCAGGGAGTAAGAGGGCTGCCCGCTCAACCTGCCCACAACTGGATGTGCTTGTGGGGAATGTGGTGCAGAAGGCCCTGGTTGATTCTGGGTCAGCACGCAGCCTGATTTCTTTGTCGTTTTTTGAAGATCTAAAATCCTCTGGGCTAATACGGCAGGTTGAGCCTAGTTCACTTATCTGCTGGACTGCTTCACGCACACCTTTACCTATTATCTGTAGTGCCCAGAATTCACATCAAAATTAATTATTTCTCTTGGGATTGGAGCTTTTTGGTGGCTAAGGACCTGACTTTTCCTTTCATCTTGGGAGCAGATTTTATCGGAAAAACTGGCATGATTTTGGATTTGGCCTCCAGTCATGTTTTCTTTGCTTTCGCCAGGCGGGTGATCGTTCCCTTTTCTGATGTCGAGTCTCGTGGGACTGCTGCCTTAGAGATGGAGAGATAAGAGCTTGACTCCTCCTGACCAACTAGGACATCTTACGCCGAAAGAGGCTGAGGACATAAGGCAGATTTGTTCCAGTTTTCCTGAAGTCCTTACTGACAAACTGGGTAGGACCAATCTCTTGGAATACGAGATTCGTCTTACAGACACCCGTCCTGTACGTTCCCATCCATATAAGCTTGCTCCGCCCAAGATGGAGATTCTGAGAAATATGAATTGATGATTTACTTAAGAGTGGGGTGATCGAGCCGTCTTGCTCAAATTTTTCCAGTCCAGCGTTTCTAGTGCCGAAACCTAATGGGAAGTCCAGATTGGTCCTGGATTATCGAAAGCTCAATGCTCAGATAGAAATTGACTCCGTGTCCTCTCCACCGATTTGCATTCTGCTTTCGACTGGTTTGGTAAGGCCAAGTATTTTCTCCATTTTTGATCTTAACCAGGCATACCATCAGATTCCACTAAAACACGAGTCTCGACCTCTCACTGCTTTTTGTGTGCCTTGGAATTTGTACCAGTTCACCCGAGTGCCTATGGGCTTGGCTGTGGGGGCCCAAACACTCACCAGACTCCTGGATTCTATCTTTCATGATGTCAAATTTAAGTTCGTGTTCAACTATCTGGATGACCTGCTTGTGTACAGTGAGAGTTATGAGGAGCACTTGACTCATCTAGAGGAAGTTCTAACTAGGCTGCGAGAGTCTGGCCTTACCGTCAATCCTGAAAAGGTGAGTTTTGCTCAGCCTGAAATATCGTTTCTGGGTCATCTTGTCTCTTCTCGAGGTGTTTGTATTGATCAGAGAGAACCCAGGCAATCAGGGAGTTTCCTCCTCCTAAGGATGCCAAGGGGATTGCCCGTTTTGTGGGAATGATAAATTTTTATCGTCGTTTCATCCCCAATGTTGCTGAAGTGGCGGCCCCTCTGAACTCTCTTAGGAAAAAGGGTGCCAAGTTTGAGTGGGGTGAAGCGCAACAGACTGCTTTTGAGCAGCTGAAAGAGGCAGTGATGCAGCCTCCAGTCTTGGCTATGCCTGATTTCAGTCGTAAGTTCGTCTTGCAAACTGATGCTTTCCTCCTTAGCCGTTGCTGCTGTTTTATCGCAAAGAAGTAGATGGTATCCGGGCAGCCCATAGCTTATGCTTTCACGCACGTTAACCCCTTGTGAGAAGAAGAGTTGTTCTGTTTATGAGCTGGAATGTTTGGCTGTCGTGTTTGGAATTAACAAGTTCAGACGTTACCTAGAACATAAAAGAATTTTTGTTGGAAACCGACAACCAGGCACTTTCTTGGCTCCTTGCCCACCCCCGTCAGCTCGGGAAGATTGGTCGCTGGTAGTCCAAATTTCTGCCCTTAAGTTCACAGTGCAGCACGTGCGAGGCACCCAAAATATCATAGCGGACACTCTGTCCACGCATGTATCACTTACCCAACGACCACCAGAATTTATCAGAGCCGCCATGTTGTGGCGTGCTCCTAGATTTTCCCTCTGGCATTTTCGGACATTGTTCCACACCAACTTAAGGATCCCGAGCTGACTGCTATCATCAATGAGCTTAAAAACGGAGGTGCCCACCCTCCTTATTTTCTGTACCGAGGTGCTCTATGCTGCCGTGACAAGCAGCGGAGAAAACCTAAGTTAGTGCTGCCAAGCTTTCTTGTACCGATGGTCTTTCAGTATTTTCATTCTTCTCCTGTGGGTGGGAACATCTAGGAATTCATAAGACCATCGCGAAGATTAGGGATCAAGTTCATCTGGAAAGGTATGGACCGGGATATTGCCGCTCGAGTACGTTCTTGTGAACCTGTGCTCGCTAAGCAAACCCGCTCAAAATACCAAGTTGGGTCTTTTGTCATCTGAGGTGGCGGAAAAACCTTTGGAGAAGGTTTTCATTGACTATGTTGGGCCTCTCCCGCGTAGCAAGTCCGGAAATAAGTTCCTACTTGTTTGTGTGGAATGCTCTTCTCCAAGTTTGTTTGGTTGTTCCCATTGCGGAGTGCTACCGCGCAGCTCACGGTTGCAAGCACTTCGTAACCATTTCTTTCAACACTTTGGAATCCCCGCCACCTTAGTTTCCGATAATGGTTCACAGTTTGTCTCCAATATCTTTAAAAGAATGTGCTTTGGGGCACGGAATCCGCCATGTGACTAACTTCCCCTTTCTATCCTCAACCTTCTCACGCCGAACGGTTTAATCGCAATCTTCGATCTGCTCTCATTGCCTTTCATGCGGAAAAATCAGACCACCTGGGATCAACAACTACCTTGGATCCAATTTGCCTTTAATACGGCCCAGCATGAAAGTCACAAGGCGGTACCTTTCGAGTTATTATTTGGCTTTCCGCCAAACAACCCTTTGGCAAACCTTTGGAAAATTAGCGATCTTCTGCCAACCTCCTGGTACTCCCCGATGTGAAAAGCCACTTGGGAGGCAGCCAGGCGGAATCTCATTCGGGCTAGGGAGTTAGTAAGGAGGAAGTAACAACCGAGGTCGTATTGCCAATCCCTTCCAGGTGGGGGATCTAGTTTACTGCAAGGCTCACCCAGTCAGTTCGGCTGTGGGATAAAAGAGCTGCTAAACTTTGCTACAGGTGGACTGGTCCCCACCGCATCTTGAAGTTTCTGACTCCGGTGACTGCCCGACTGGGAGATCCTCAGTCCGGGAAGATTTTTCAGGAAGGCGCACATATCCCATCTGAAGCCTTGCCGGAGTCATCCGTGATTTCTCCTTAGTCTGTGCGGGAGGGTTTTAGGTCCAGAGGCCTGATCACCTCTGCTCCTTCTTCCCGATCAAGGTTTCCTGTGTTCTTCTTTGTACCCACACTACTCTTGGAGGGTTTCCTTGCCTCCAACTGGATTTTCTTGGTTTTCCCTTCTGCAGACTTAAGGGTTTCCGGTTTATATTTCTTCAACCATTGGGGGGAGAGGCATTTCGTTTGGTTCTTCATTTTGAAGAAGAAATTAACAGAGGGGAGTTCCTCCCTTTTGGGGGGGGGAGTCTGAGCCGGTTCTATACCTATATCTCCCCGGCTGCATGTGTGTTTTTATATAGTGTGTGTGTGGTTTATTGGCTGCAGAGGGCGACTGTCCTTTTGAAGGCGTTTGGCCTTGTCCGGCAGAGTGGCAAAGACTCCGAGCCGTGCTGTACTAGTTAGGAGCAGCTCCAGTTTAATTTATTTTGTTAAATTAAGTGTTTTGTTAGTTTTGCTGAGCATTTCTCCTTCTAACATGTGCAGCTAAGTTGACGGCCCCTCACTGATGAGGTCCAAGGGATGAATTGTTTTATTCCTGTCATCTCTCCATCATGCGTGGTCCGCAGAGAAAACTTCGCCTTTGCGCTAGCTGCTGAAGGACGGCCACCATGATGGACATACCTACTATTCAACACCTGTGATACCCTGTGATATTGTTATTGTTGCCATTTTATATAGTTTATATTTTTGTTATTTAGTTTTTAAGTTAGTTTTAGATATTATTTAGTTATTTCTTGGATTTCATTAGGAGCCCGCCCTTAGCCGAAGGATACCGGGTGGAATTGGCATTTCTTGTTTCAAATTATGGCATTTCTAATTTTTGTATGCAGGTGCACCTGACGGAGATTGTTTGAGATATACTACTGCAGGCACTTTTATTTTTTTTTAATTTTATAGTATATATATTTATACATAATTATATTGACAGGATAGGCCTGTGTTTTCGAAGTAAATGAACCTGAGTATGCTGACCACGGTGTTTCTTTTTTTAACCTAGTTTTTTTGATCCGGCATCCCGTTCGCCGCCATGGGCGCGCGCTTCCCTGATGTTTGCTGTGGGTGTGTGCGGGCGGCGATGGGCGGTATCAGTATGATGTAGTCTATTGTAGCATTACAAATCAGCGATATAAGCTAGATCTGAAATATGAAGGACCATTCAGAATAATTTCAATTATTAGCTTCCAACTCATATGTGGTTCAAAATTTAAAAGAATTGAATGAATTCCGTAGAATACACTTGCAGGATGTGAAACCCACTGGGGAAAGAAGAATGCATATTTAAATATAACAAAAAAAACAATATAATTACCGAGGGTAAATAATTTGAATTACAAAATAAAAAAAAAAGAACTGATTAAAAATTATGACGAATTAAATTAGTTGTAAGAATGAAGAAAAAACTATATTGGATGGATGTACGCTGTAATGTATGTATGTTTGATTTGAGAAATTTTCAGTGACAAGGAAGATTAAATTAAAATATATTGAACAATTTGAGGAAATTCTACAGCCCTGTTAAATTGTAAATATTAACTTGAATTGTAATGTTGTAAAAATGTATTTTAAAACTTGAAGAAACCTCAAGAGGAATAAAAAAGTATATTATTTAGATAAAAGGGCACAGTTGAAGTAAACAGTTGCGATAACTACATGGTTTGGGAGAGGAGGAGTGTATTAAAACAATTCAGTATTTATTTTCTGAATAATGCACAAATCCGAAAACTCATGGTCCGTAATTAATGTTATTAACATGTGTTATTTATGTTTGTATGTAAATTAATAACTAACACGAATGTTGGAATATTAATTTAAACTTGTTTAGTTTGATAAAATTTATGCCAAGGAAGAGGGGAACAGAAGAAAAAAGACTGTTATTTCTATGATATGATAAACAACGGTATAGGTAAAAATAATAAAATAAGAACTGACACCCCCGTCTGGGGATATGTTTTTAATTCTATATGAAGCTGCGACAACCAGTGAATGGGCGAGCCAACACACACAGCCGTGCAGGGCAAAGGTTCCAAGGACGACCCAACTAATTACGGACCGGACCTGCAATAAACATCCCACAACAACAACCACCGACTACCTCGTTCTACCCATTTGTGAAGGATTATCTGGATGGACTATCTTTATGGTAGGACTTAGAATTGTAAAAAGGGTAGGTGGCAATTGGACTCTTAATATTTGCCATAGTTTAGGTCAAGGTTTCTATTGGGGAATTTAAATTGTTAAGTTTACAAAAAACAATCTGATAATGTATGGACTCTTTTAAAAAGAATTTATAATAATTAACGCTTGGTTAAAATAACTTGACAACTAGTATGCTGCCACTTTCTTACAACTATTTATCAAAAATAAAATTAAAACAAATATTATAAATAAAAAAAAAAAAAAAAAGATTTTGTAGATTTGATGATGCATGTTAAGGCTAGGTGGAAATACAATTTCTAAAGGATGTGAGATAAATTTCTTAGATTTAAGTATTAAACTTGGCAGATACCAAGCGCTTTAAGGGGGGGTGTGTATACCAATTACATGGTATACTTTAAATAAAAATAAAAATTTAATAAATAAAATTTTATTTTAGAATATTGTAAATGGATAGGGAATAAAAAAGTAAATTTATATTGTAATCCAGCGGCAGGCACAACGCGCTTGGAATCTGGTCTAGACCTGACTTGATGGCAGTGAATGCTAAACAATAGTCTACAGTGGACTCAATCTTTTGTTAGGCGGCGAACCTGCGTTGAGAGTGATTCAAACAGGCCTGCAGGAACAGGAGCGTAGTCGGTGCAGGCCAAGAAAACACGCTCTGCTTCCATTCCGAGTTGAGAAGCGATAGAGTAAAAGTCTTTAGTGCGAGTTTTAAAAGTAGTGTCGGGCGTAGGATCCGTTGGTATAGATTATTTTAATACCAAACTCCAAGACCTTCACGACCAAAGAGCTAAGTACTTTTGACTGAATTATTAAATTTTTCTAAATTTGAAATTTGAAAATTTAAGAAGTGAATTAATTTGAAATTGGAATTGAAAATTTGAAATTAACGATCAAATTCTGTTGAGTGTGGACTAATATATATCTAAATTGTAAAGGAGTTATTTAATTAAAGTCAAACGTAAAAATTTAATTGAAATTATAGGGATTCTAGTTAAAATTAAGAGCTGCAGGTGCTGCACCATATCCTGTAGGAACTTGTGAAAAATTCCTGTTGAGAACTGTTTAGATTTGTTTGAGAATTTTATTTTAAAGAAGTTTATAATTTTTATTTTATTAGTTTTGAGAAGAAGCCTATTTATTTTATTTCATACAAATTTATTCAAGATTATTATTTTATTTTATACTTTTATTTTATACACACGTATTTTGGAGGACAGTGAGTCCATGTTAAATCGAAAGTGCCTTGCAAAGGAAGTAGTAATTTTAAACTATTGTGCAAAAACATTTCATTGGTGGAATACAAAGTTAATAATTGAAATTTGGATTGATTTAATAAACCTGAATATTTCTAAAAAGGTGCAGTTTTAATTTCCACCAGTATCTACTTAAATCTTATGAGTTCGAGAATATTTAAGGTCATCATAATAAAAACAAAAAATTTTGTATATTGACATTTAGTATACAAATATTATATAATTTCAACATGATTAACAATATTAAATAGATTAACATATCAAACACTAACTAGTACAGTTTATAAAAATTCTTTTTTTTTGTTAGATCTAGTTTTACAATACAGTATTACTTTCAAATGTAACATACATTTACATTCAAATCATTTTCACGAGAAATTGTGAAATATATGTACAGCTACAGACCATAATATTGGTATAATTATGTTGAATACTTCGTATAATCTAACTTTTATACATTTTTTAAGTTTGAATAAGGGGTTGGCAATTTATGAATTAAAATATAGTTTCGTTTCAGTATAAGTGATGACAATAATGTTACCTCTTGACATTTAATTTTATTTGAACTGTAAAATTCACTGTCTCAGAAACCCTCGGCCAGTATATATTTCTGCCTGTTTGCTTTACTAGTTGGTGAAAACAGCACATTTAGGACTCTTGACTGACGCAAGTCATATGCTACAGTATGTTTTATACATCTGAGTAGGAGTTTAGGTATCGTCATTAACTAAAAGTTCCAATTCCTGAATATGTAAAAGGTCCCAGCTCCTCAAATAAATTTCCCAATAGTTATTCTCTGTCAGTTAAAACTCCATAATTTCTAATACTATTATTGACCCTCAGGTGTCTGGCATTTTTTGTGATGAGTACTACATGCTGTCTGAAAGTTTGCAAGACCTTTCCTACTGCAACAAGTGTTCCTCTGCTGCATGGGACTACAGCAAGAAGAAAGAAGCCTACACGTGTATCAGGGGCGTGAGTTTAATTAATAAATTATATTAATTATCACAAACATAGCAATATAGTCATTTACTATATTCTTCAGCCAATGAGTCTAATTATAGAGTAATAAGGGTCTTGTAGGTATATTTATAATAGGGCGTAGGTCACTGTAAGATAGTACTAATATTTAAAGCTGATAAGAAATATATGTGTTAATAGATGTTTTGGATTTACAGTACTTAAATGCAGGTCATTCTGTATGATAAAGCAAACTATTTCAATAATTTCATTGTAGAACGATATCTTGAAGTGGAGTAATCCGGAAGAAAGGTGTTTGTGCTGATATGACATATTTTTAAACGCAATAACTGTATCAAAATAGGCTACGGAACAGACGTTGAATTGAACTGTTACGGACGGAGAGTTTTAGTAACGAAACAGTTGTGATTACAACAATATGTGGTTTTGATAGGAATACTGGATACACTAGGATTGAGGAGGATATAAGAAGAAGTATTCCGTCCGCCAACCCCTACGCAAATCTCAACCAGGATCGTTTCGTTGCTTCAAGACTCTACACCTACTTCAGTACTCCCAGCCCCTCTTACTCCGCTCCTCATTATAATCAATAATATTGATATATTATTGATCATTCTGGGGGACGTGAAAAGCATACATGGATTCCCCTTCACTTCCAGAAAATTCTTTTCAGCTAATATAACGCTCCAGGCACAAGAACCAACCAACCTCTGAGCCCGTCAACGCCAGGATGACCAAACATCACGTGTCGTGCGAAGACTACAACGTTTTTAGGTACTCTTAGGTAAGATACTGTAGATAATTTAAATGTTTGATTCGCTTATAGCCTAATGTACAAATCTTTACTCAACAAAACTCTCCGTCCAAAAGTAACAGTTTAAATTCCGCACAGTTATCCTGCACCCTTTATGTAATAAAAGACTCGAACAAGTTGATTTTCATTAAGAGAACCAAAGAATCATCCAAATAAATCAGAATTTTTATTAGGCACTTAATTAATAGCACGTACTAACAGAATAGGTAATATTATATAATTTCAACATGATTAACAATATTAAATAGATTAACATATCAAACACTAACTAGTACAGTTTATAAAAATTCTTTTTTTTTGTTAGATCTAGTTTTACAATACGGTATTACATTCAAATGTAACATACATTTACATTCAAATCATTTTCACGAGAAATTGTGAAATATATGTACAGCTACAGACCATAATATTGGTATAATTATGTTGAATACTTCGTATAATCTAACTTTTATACATTTTTTAAGTTTGAATAAGGGGTTGGCAATTTATGAATTAAAATATAGTTTCGTTTCAGTATAAGTGATGACAATAATGTTACCTCTTGACATTTAATTTTATTTGAACTGTAAAATTCACTGTCTCAGAAACCCTCGGCCAGTATATATTTCTGCCTGTTTGCTTTACTAGTTGGTGAAAACAGCACATTTAGGACTCTTGACTGACGCAAGTCATATGCTACAGTATGTTTTATACATCTGAGTAGGAGTTTAGGTATCGTCATTAACTAAAAGTTCCAATTCCTGAATATGTAAAAGGTCCCAGCTCCTCAAATAAATTTCCCAATAGTTATTCTCTGTCAGTTAAAACTCCATAATTTCTAATACTATTATTGACCCTCAGGTGTCTGGCATTTTTTGTGATGAGTACTACATGCTGTCTGAAAGTTTGCAAGACCTTTCCTACTGCAACAAGTGTTCCTCTGCTGCATGGGACTACAGCAAGAAGAAAGAAGCCTACACGTGTATCAGGGGCGTGAGTTTAATTAATAAATTATATTAATTATCACAAACATAGCAATATAGTCATTTACTATATTCTTCAGCCAATGAGTCTAATTATAGAGTAATAAGGGTCTTGTAGGTATATTTATAATAGGGCGTAGGTCACTGTAAGATAGTACTAATATTTAAAGCTGATAAGAAATATATGTGTTAATAGATGTTTTGGATTTACAGTACTTAAATGCAGGTCATTCTGTATGATAAAGCAAACTATTTCAATAATTTCATTGTAGAACGATATCTTGAAGTGGAGTAATCCGGAAGAAAGGTGTTTGTGCTGATATGACATATTTTTAAACGCAATAACTGTATCAAAATAGGCTACGGAACAGACGTTGAATTGAACTGTTACGGACGGAGAGTTTTAGTAACGAAACAGTTGTGATTACAACAATATGTGGTTTTGATAGGAATACTGGATACACTAGGATTGAGGAGGATATAAGAAGAAGTATTCCGTCCGCCAACCCCTACGCAAATCTCAACCAGGATCGTTTCGTTGCTTCAAGACTCTACACCTACTTCAGTACTCCCAGCCCCTCTTACTCCGCTCCTCATTATAATCAATAATATTGATATATTATTGATCATTCTGGGGGACGTGAAAAGCATACATGGATTCCCCTTCACTTCCAGAAAATTCTTTTCAGCTAATATAACGCTCCAGGCACAAGAACCAACCAACCTCTGAGCCCGTCAACGCCAGGATGACCAAACATCACGTGTCGTGCGAAGACTACAACGTTTTTAGGTACTCTTAGGTAAGATACTGTAGATAATTTAAATGTTTGATTCGCTTATAGCCTAATGTACAAATCTTTACTCAACAAAACTCTCCGTCCAAAAGTAACAGTTTAAATTCCGCACAGTTATCCTGCACCCTTTATGTAATAAAAGACTCGAACAAGTTGATTTTCATTAAGAGAACCAAAGAATCATCCAAATAAATCAGAATTTTTATTAGGTACTTAATTAATAGCACGTACTAACAGAATAGGTAATATTATATAATTTCAACATGATTAACAATATTAAATAGATTAACATATCAAACACTAACTAGTACAGTTTATAAAAATTCTTTTTTTTTGTTAGATCTAGTTTTACAATACGGTATTACATTCAAATGTAACATACATTTACATTCAAATCATTTTCACGAGAAATTGTGAAATATATGTACAGCTACAGACCATAATATTGGTATAATTATGTTGAATACTTCGTATAATCTAACTTTTATACATTTTTTAAGTTTGAATAAGGGGTTGGCAATTTATGAATTAAAATATAGTTTCGTTTCAGTATAAGTGATGACAATAATGTTACCTCTTGACATTTAATTTTATTTGAACTGTAAAATTCACTGTCTCAGAAACCCTCGGCCAGTATATATTTCTGCCTGTTTGCTTTACTAGTTGGTGAAAACAGCACATTTAGGACTCTTGACTGACGCAAGTCATATGCTACAGTATGTTTTATACATCTGAGTAGGAGTTTAGGTATCGTCATTAACTAAAAGTTCCAATTCCTGAATATGTAAAAGGTCCCAGCTCCTCAAATAAATTTCCCAATAGTTATTCTCTGTCAGTTAAAACTCCATAATTTCTAATACTATTATTGACCCTCAGGTGTCTGGCATTTTTTGGTGATGAGTACTACATGCTGTCTGAAAGTTTGCAAGACCTTTCCTACTGCAACAAGTGTTCCTCTGCTGCATGGGACTACAGCAAGAAGAAAGAAGCCTACACGTGTATCAGGGGCGTGAGTTTAATTAATAAATTATATTAATTATCACAAACATAGCAATATAGTCATTTACTATATTCTTCAGCCAATGAGTCTAATTATAGAGTAATAAGGGTCTTGTAGGTATATTTATAATAGGGCGTAGGTCACTGTAAGATAGTACTAATATTTAAAGCTGATAAGAAATATATGTGTTAATAGATGTTTTGGATTTACAGTACTTAAATGCAGGTCATTCTGTATGATAAAGCAAACTATTTCAATAATTTCATTGTAGAACGATATCTTGAAGTGGAGTAATCCGGAAGAAAGGTGTTTGTGCTGATATGACATATTTTTAAACGCAATAACTGTATCAAAATAGGCTACGGAACAGACGTTGAATTGAACTGTTACGGACGGAGAGTTTTAGTAACGAAACAGTTGTGATTACAACAATATGTGGTTTTGATAGGAATACTGGATACACTAGGATTGAGGAGGATATAAGAAGAAGTATTCCGTCCGCCAACCCCTACGCAAATCTCAACCAGGATCGTTTCGTTGCTTCAAGACTCTACACCTACTTCAGTACTCCCAGCCCCTCTTACTCCGCTCCTCATTATAATCAATAATATTGATATATTATTGATCATTCTGGGGGACGTGAAAAGCATACATGGATTCCCCTTCACTTCCAGAAAATTCTTTTCAGCTAATATAACGCTCCAGGCACAAGAACCAACCAACCTCTGAGCCCGTCAACGCCAGGATGACCAAACATCACGTGTCGTGCGAAGACTACAACGTTTTTAGGTACTCTTAGGTAAGATACTGTAGATAATTTAAATGTTTGATTCGCTTATAGCCTAATGTACAAATCTTTACTCAACAAAACTCTCCGTCCAAAAGTAACAGTTTAAATTCCGCACAGTTATCCTGCACCCTTTATGTAATAAAAGACTCGAACAAGTTGATTTTCATTAAGAGAACCAAAGAATCATCCAAATAAATCAGAATTTTTATTAGGTACTTAATTAATAGCACGTACTAACAGAATAGGTAATATTATATAATTTCAACATGATTAACAATATTAAATAGATTAACATATCAAACACTAACTAGTACAGTTTATAAAAATTCTTTTTTTTTGTTAGATCTAGTTTTACAATACGGTATTACATTCAAATGTAACATACATTTACATTCAAATCATTTTCACGAGAAATTGTGAAATATATGTACAGCTACAGACCATAATATTGGTATAATTATGTTGAATACTTCATATAATCTAACTTTTATACATTTTTTAAGTTTGAATAAGGGGTTGGCAATTTATGAATTAAAATATAGTTTCGTTTCAGTATAAGTGATGACAATAATGTTACCTCTTGACATTTAATTTTATTTGAACTGTAAAATTCACTGTCTCAGAAACCCTCGGCCAGTATATATTTCTGCCTGTTTGCTTTACTAGTTGGTGAAAACAGCACATTTAGGACTCTTGACTGACGCAAGTCATATGCTACAGTATGTTTTATACATCTGAGTAGGAGTTTAGGTATCGTCATTAACTAAAAGTTCCAATTCCTGAATATGTAAAAGGTCCCAGCTCCTCAAATAAATTTCCCAATAGTTATTCTCTGTCAGTTAAAACTCCATAATTTCTAATACTATTATTGACCCTCAGGTGTCTGGCATTTTTGGTGATGAGTACTACATGCTGTCTGAAAGTTTGCAAGACCTTTCCTACTGCAACAAGTGTTCCTCTGCTGCATGGGACTACAGCAAGAAGAAAGAAGCCTACACGAGTATCAGGGGCGTGAGTTTAATTAATAAATTATATTAATTATCACAAACATAGCAATATAGTCATTTACTATATTCTTCAGCCAATGAGTCTAATTATAGAGTAATAAGGGTCTTGTAGGTATATTTATAATAGGGCGTAGGTCACTGTAAGATAGTACTAATATTTAAAGCTGATAAGAAATATATGTGTTAATAGATGTTTTGGATTTACAGTACTTAAATGCAGGTCATTCTGTATGATAAAGCAAACTATTTCAATAATTTCATTGTAGAACGATATCTTGAAGTGGAGTAATCCGGAAGAAAGGTGTTTGTGCTGATATGACATATTTTTAAACGCAATAACTGTATCAAAATAGGCTACGGAACAGACGTTGAATTGAACTGTTACGGACGGAGAGTTTTAGTAACGAAACAGTTGTGATTACAACAATATGTGGTTTTGATAGGAATACTGGATACACTAGGATTGAGGAGGATATAAGAAGAAGTATTCCGTCCGCCAACCCCTACGCAAATCTCAACCAGGATCGTTTCGTTGCTTCAAGACTCTACACCTACTTCAGTACTCCCAGCCCCTCTTACTCCGCTCCTCATTATAATCAATAATATTGATATATTATTGATCATTCTGGGGGACGTGAAAAGCATACATGGATTCCCCTTCACTTCCAGAAAATTCTTTTCAGCTAATATAACGCTCCAGGCACAAGAACCAACCAACCTCTGAGCCCGTCAACGCCAGGATGACCAAACATCACGTGTCGTGCGAAGACTACAACGTTTTTAGGTACTCTTAGGTAAGATACTGTAGATAATTTAAATGTTTGATTCGCTTATAGCCTAATGTACAAATCTTTACTCAACAAAACTCTCCGTCCAAAAGTAACAGTTTAAATTCCGCACAGTTATCCTGCACCCTTTATGTAATAAAAGACTCGAACAAGTTGATTTTCATTAAGAGAACCAAAGAATCATCCAAATAAATCAGAATTTTTATTAGGTACTTAATTAATAGCACGTACTAACAGAATAGGTAATATTATATAATTTCAACATGATTAACAATATTAAATAGATTAACATATCAAACACTAACTAGTACAGTTTATAAAAATTCTTTTTTTTGTTAGATCTAGTTTTACAATACGGTATTACATTCAAATGTAACATACATTTACATTCAAATCATTTTCACGAGAAATTGTGAAATATATGTACAGCTACAGACCATAATATTGGTATAATTATGTTGAATACTTCATATAATCTAACTTTTATACATTTTTTAAGTTTGAATAAGGGGTTGGCAATTTATGAATTAAAATATAGTTTCGTTTCAGTATAAGTGATGACAATAATGTTACCTCTTGACATTTAATTTTATTTGAACTGTAAAATTCACTGTCTCAGAAACCCTCGGCCAGTATATATTTCTGCCTGTTTGCTTTACTAGTTGGTGAAAACAGCACATTTAGGACTCTTGACTGACGCAAGTCATATGCTACAGTATGTTTTATACATCTGAGTAGGAGTTTAGGTATCGTCATTAACTAAAAGTTCCAATTCCTGAATATGTAAAAGGTCCCAGCTCCTCAAATAAATTTCCCAATAGTTATTCTCTGTCAGTTAAAACTCCATAATTTCTAATACTATTATTGACCCTCAGGTGTCTGGCATTTTTGGTGATGAGTACTACATGCTGTCTGAAAGTTTGCAAGACCTTTCCTACTGCAACAAGTGTTCCTCTGCTGCATGGGACTACAGCAAGAAGAAAGAAGCCTACACGAGTATCAGGGGCGTGAGTTTAATTAATAAATTATATTAATTATCACAAACATAGCAATATAGTCATTTACTATATTCTTCAGCCAATGAGTCTAATTATAGAGTAATAAGGGTCTTGTAGGTATATTATAATAGGGCGTAGGTCACTGTAAGATAGTACTAATATTTAAAGCTGATAAGAAATATATGTGTTAATAGATGTTTTGGATTTACAGTACTTAAATGCAGGTCATTCTGTATGATAAAGCAAACTATTTCAATAATTTCATTGTAGAACGATATCTTGAAGTGGAGTAATCCGGAAGAAAGGTGTTTGTGCTGATATGACATATTTTTAAACGCAATAACTGTATCAAAATAGGCTTCGGAACAGACGTTGAATTGAACTGTTACGGACGGAGAGTTTTAGTAACGAAACAGTTGTGATTACAACAATATGTGGTTTTGATAGGAATACTGGATACACTAGGATTGAGGAGGATATAAGAAGAAGTATTCCGTCCGCCAACCCCTACGCAAATCTCAACCAGGATCGTTTCGTTGCTTCAAGACTCTACACCTACTTCAGTACTCCCAGCCCCTCTTACTCCGCTCCTCATTATAATCAATAATATTGATATATTATTGATCATTCTGGGGGACGTGAAAAGCATACATGGATTCCCCTTCACTTCCAGAAAATTCTTTTCAGCTAATATAACGCTCCAGGCACAAGAACCAACCAACCTCTGAGCCCGTCAACGCCAGGATGACCAAACATCACGTGTCGTGCGAAGACTACAACGTTTTTAGGTACTCTTAGGTAAGATACTGTAGATAATTTAAATGTTTGATTCGCTTATAGCCTAATGTACAAATCTTTACTCAACAAAACTCTCCGTCCAAAAGTAACAGTTTAAATTCCGCTCAGTTATCCTGCACCCTTTATGTAATAAAAGACTCGAACAAGTTGATTTTCATTAAGAGAACCAAAGAATCATCCAAATAAATCAGAATTTTTATTAGGTACTTAATTAATAGCACGTACTAACAGAATAGGTAATATTATATGTTTTTTATTTTTTCATGCAGAATTCCAACGGGCCCTTTAACTGCTGTATCTGTGTTTAGGACTGAAGTTTTATATAAAACATTCCAATAATATTGAAACTTGTATTTGTTTTATTTTTGAAAATCCATCAAATGAATATAAATAAATAATTAAGCTTGATAACTAATTCAAAATATGGAAAAAATTATGATGGCACAGATATAAATCTGTTGTAAGATGATTGTTTCAAACCATAACTAATATTTTTCTTCCTTATTTATATTTCTCTGCAATGTATTTAATGTTTTCTTCAACAATTCCATTTTATTATAAACCTGATTAACACATGAACACCTTGTTTGGTACGCTGGCTGGTTTGCCAATTTAAATTAGAAAACAACCTTGTTTATATGTAAATAACAATCAGGCTATTACGGATTACCATTATAAAAGCGTAGTTATTAAAAATTATAAGAGTATGTAAATGTTCGTTAATTTTCGGAATTACGATTTAAACATAATATGAAAATTATACATTTGGTGAAGAATAGAATATTTAGTAACGTCTCAACGTGAGGGTAAGTACATGGATTTCAAAGTTGTTTGTTTATTGGCTGAGGGATAATAGCTTCATGAAATCATTCAAGAAGGTGCTAGATAAATTATATTTCTGAATGTCTAACGACAAACAAAACTGAACTATAGAGTTACAAATTACGAATGAAGCTTTATTTATACATATGCAACATCGAAGACGATGATAGTGCATGTTACTTTATGTGATTTGGTTGAGCGTTATAAAAATGTTAACATTTTGTTTTATGGGTAAACCATGACAGCAACGATAAATCTTGGAATATAGAGTAGTCAAGCTGAGTACAATATAAGGTTTTAACATGTGAAATAGTAAAATATGTAGCCTAATCCTCCAACGCACACAACATTACTTGGTGATTTTCGTGTAGAATTGTATTATTTAAACACAGTATGAAAATCCCACCTTACGTAAATGATAGGAATGTACCATTTGGTAAAGGTACCTTAAAGATTTCATATGTAGACCTTACAAATGTATTTCTATGTATACAAGAATGAGTTATATGATTGTGAATAGCCAACCATGGAATATGACAGAGCGTAATTGAAGCCGGTTGGCTTCACACGGGAAAAATGTAATTATTTTATATGCAGGGTGGATGCAACATTTTCTTTCCTGTATGACTATTAGACATATTACTTAGGGAAAGAGCTATAGGCTTGAAATTTTGCATGTAGTCTCAGTGAAGCTACACATTTGAGTTGAAAATACTAAATATATTTCCTATGTTACAGATTATCACACAAATGTATGTATATTTAATACATAGTTAAAAATGACTATTACAATATATCTCATTTGAACAAATTAACGTTTTTGAAAGTAATAAAAGCTTTTCTAACTGTATGTTTCGTAATTTTACCTCAAACTCCTTATACACATTTAAAGATTAGGCACAGATGGAACTATGAAACTGAAATTTTAACAACATTATAAAATAACGTGATAATTATTGCTACGTTACCATTTAAAATCAGATGTCCTAACAGAACGAAACGAAAGAGATAGCATTAGTTTCAAACCTTATTATATAAAAATTACTCCATGATAGGGTGGATTTTTACCCTCAACTTATATTAATGTTTAGTAGATCAAACAATAACCAAGGAAATCTCATACCGGCTTTGGAAACGAGGTGCCGGTTTCCCGAGGCGGTAAACCGTTGTATACACAACTCATATAGTTTTTATGATATGGATGAACTAACAAACTCAATGTTCCGCAAGTAAATCGAATTGTTAAGCTTGTGGTTAGTGGTCACAATTAGATGAAAAACGACAGAGCACTTGTATACAAATTGGGTAATCGATATTCACTAAAATACGTGCCCTAATATCAATAAGACTTTCGGTATAATACGAAACTAATAATTTTAATTTGTTATTATTGTATAACCAAAAATTGAATATTACCGATTATAGAAATTATTACAAAGCGAAGGATATGATTGTCCAATTAAAACAAGAGGTCGTAAACTTCGTAATCCAAAACCAATTTAATATAAAAATAATCTAAATACCTTGCTTTTGGATGGATTTATTGGTACCACTGAGCACTAATGTTTTTTTTTTTATTTATAAAAGGAAAACTGAAAACGGTATTAAAGTGATTTTACAGGCTGAAGGTGACTAGGAACCTTTAGTAGGGCCAAAGCCTTTTTCTAAAAAAAATATTTAAAATTAAATGGATTTATAAACAACTAAGAGTGGACAATTCCATCCACTTCGTAAAATATCACACCCAAAGATAGTTTGTAAGTACCCCCTTTGAACAGTGGGGTGGGGCTCTAAGACATAAACCGGGTTTTATAAATGATATCTACTGAATAAAAACCATTTCGTTAGGACGGATTATAAGCCAAAATTGGCATTAATATTCCAAACAAAAATATACCGTTTTAACGTCAAGTGGCCAAAAGTGTGCAAATTTGTGTTGAAGATTATTGGTTTCCAACTTCCGATTAAACCTATGAAAGAGGATGATTCCGCGTCTGAAAATGATTTTCACGCAAACATCATCAACATTATGTATGCAGGTATTAGTACGTTTTTAATAATTCTATATTTAACTTATTCATTATAAGACTTATTGTTAACATAATTTTTATTTACTC
>NW_025783765.1:0-28872 GCF_021130785.1 Homalodisca vitripennis
AATTTTAAAATAATGCATGTTTACAAAGTATAGCCATAACAAATAGGATTGTAGCTGAAAGCAGCTGTTAGACAACCTCACAGCACGCACACCCACTCAAGAGACGTTCATCCCGTGCATAAAGTGCTTTTCCGTCCGGTTTTATGTTACGTTTAAACTTATGACTAAGTCAAAACGCAGATAATTTCTTGTATTGTACGTTTTTATCATAATGTTTCTTCTTTTTATGTAACGATCAGTCATATAATATCGATCTTCTTAGGATAGAACTACAAGTAACAAAGATCAGCGTTTGATTGATGTGTAATTAAAATGTCGGATAAATCACCTACAACTTGTCTGTTGTTCTGTCGTTTATTGCTGTAAAATCTACTATTTCCATCCCAAACACTTTGCCAATACTATAGTTCACTCCTTACTTAAAAACATCAAGTTTAATGATGTTAAAGGTAGACACTAATACTAATAAATTTAGTTGGGTAGTATATGAGATTAATGATAATTATAATTACTAGATATTAACTTTGCGTGTTTGTACAGTAAGCCATTATCATCCAGACTGGTAAATGTTTATTGGGAACCTAGATACAATAAATCCTCTTCTGCAAATATTCAAAGGCGTTTTCATTTATTTTATGATGAAAACCTCATTTCGATGCACCTTTTGACAAACTCTTGACGTACAGCATGGAATCTTTAGACACTAACAATGTTTAGAAGAAAAGAAAAATTAGTCTGAAAAGTTATTTGCAGACAAATAACACAAACCAGATTGCCCTTTCGGATGGATAAATACCTTTGTTTAATAGAGTTCTGTATTGTTGTTAATTATAATTTGAATATAATTTTAGAAAGGACATTTACATTTTTATATTTGAAATCCTCTGCTATATAGATTATATAATGTATCATTTGAAAAAATAAATTCGTACCATCTTTTTCTCCAAAAGACTCCTTATTATAGAAGAGACAAAATCTGGTGCCTTGTTGATAGTTGAAATGTATTCACGGAACGTTATTTTCAGAGCTTACTGATTAATGTACTAAGAACATGATTATTATTGTTTAACTAATACACATCAGATATATATTTAGTAAGTGGGGTCATATTTAGGATCTAAAAGCGTTTATTATATTTCAACTCTAATGTACTCATGATGAGTTTAGTAACGGTCGATACATAAACCTGACTACAGAATTATTGCTTATGAAGGACATGAATGCAAGTGAACAGCGTGTAAAATTGAATGTGTCACACTAATAAGTAAAAATTTTTTCAAAAGGTCAGGACAAGGGGGCCTTGGAACAGTAACTTTGTAAGCCAATAGTTTACAACCCCCGCATATTTTTGAAATTTTTTTTAGGGGTACTTAATTTTTTAAAAGTTTTTTTTTAAAAAGTTATAAAAACTAATAACAAGTGTTGTATGCTATATTTACTTTGTTACACCCCAGTTACTAAAATGGCGCGCAAAATTTAATTGTAAAAAAATTTCCCCAAATTTTGGGGTTTTTAAATTTTAAAATTTTACCCGACAAACACAGTACCCCCATTACCTTAAAAATGAATAAGTTTAATGTACGAATTGGGTTTTTAAGAACAAAGATTTTTTTTAATAAAATTTGTGATTTTCTTGCTCGGGGCAACAGTGTTTAACTTTTTGGGAGGGTAGACTCCAATCAAAACCCCCAGGCAATTTTGCCGACGTAGACGTTCGAAGAACTTCTTTGCCCTTTAATTGAAAATTTTAGTTTTGGAAAGATTTTTTTATTTAAAGTAAACTTTTTTGCCCGAAAAAAACTTTATCGCTACTGCTAGAAAAAAGGGATAGGCCAATGCTTGCAGTGTGTAATAAAGATGTAAAGAGAAAGATACTATCTAAGTTTTACAGATTACGCCGCGATGAATTTAAACTTTTAAAGAATAGGAATATTGTTTACACATGGGAAAACTTCTTAAAAATTTATGTGAATCATCAGATAAAAAGGCCCCTGAAATCTTTTAAGTTATTCAACAATTTACTGGAGTATTTTGGGAATCGTCGGATTCTCCCCCAAAACAAAAAGAGGAAAACCCAAATCACGTCCGTAATAAAGAGGAAATAAGACCAATGTACTGAAATCTGTAAGGAAGACCAAAATAAACAAATTTGGCTGCCGTAGAAGCAATCTCAGATTCCCAAATTCTGTGGTGATCCAAAATTTTTTCCGATTTAGTAGTTTTGAAAAAAAAATTAAAAAACCCTTTCCCATTAAAAGGGGTAAACCCCGATCTTTTCTGAAAAACCAAAGAAAGAAAAGTTATTTAAATTGATAAAAAGATAAACAAAAATTGATAATAAATCAAACAAGTTTAAAATACTGGTTTTTTTTGAACGGGTAGTAAATAGGGTCATTTATCGTTGAAACTACTCTAAGTTAGTATGGTTTCATAAATTAATTAAGTTATTACTAGTATAATAATTTTTATTATTTTGGTTTTGAAAAAATGTTATAATTTAAACTTTTTTGCGTAGGTAAATTCAAAGTATAACCAGGGTTAATAAGTTACAAAAAAACCCCCCCAAAAGAGGATTTATATGATTTGATTTGTATTGAAAATTTTTTCTTTGTAAGTCCGTCTGAATTTTTTTTTATTTAACAAAATTTTATTTTAAAATTTAATTTGTTAGGGGGTTTTACATAAATTTTTTCAGGGAATTAATTAATACGTCTAATTTTGAAAGAGCATTTAACAAAAGAGTAGTTAAAAAAGTACAAATTCTGAGCGTTATTTGATAAAAAGCGATTATTTAAAAAATATTACAAATTAAATTATTTCAAAGTAGTAAAAAAAGAACAATTCGAGCGTATAATGTGATAAAAAGCAGATTTTGAAAAATAATTTCAAATGAGTTAGGACCCAAAATTCTTCCCTTTTTGAACTCCTGGGGAAGCAAAAACATTACGTTCGAATGGTTTTCATTGGCTTTTAAATTTACTTTATATTTATAAAAAGTCTCAAACTCATCGATGCCCCCATATTCTTGACGTATTTTTAATTGTTTACTTTAAAAATTTAATTTAAACTAGATTAACTGTTATTTAATAATTTTTTTTAAAAACTAACATTAATTCATTTAAAAACTTTTTTAAAATATTTTGGAAATGTTATTTTCAAGAATTATTTTTAAAAGAAAAATTTTTTTAAACTTGGTAAAATCGGGTGGGAAAATTACTTAATCTACGGATTTTAAGACTTTAGACTTTAATTCCCAAACCTTTTTTAATTTAAAATAAAACTAAATTTTTAAATTACGGGGTATCGAGATTAATAAAAACCCCCTTTCGATTAATATCAGTTTAAAATTTCTAAGTTGAAAGAAAAATTTTTTAATAAAAAAATGATACTTCCTAATAGTGGTTTTCCTCATATTTCTTTTACTATTTCTCAAATGTGTCCAAACGTCACATGTCCCCTTTCATTTTCTTAACCTGTTTTTAATTAGGTGACATTATTTTATATTTACTGATAATAAATATTTGTATTGTGTGCTTTGTATGTGTTTGTTTTCTGCAGCCTTTGTGTAACCAATTACTATTATCTTTTACATTAAGATGAATTTTTCCCCGGCGTATGCGTAATATAATAGATTTAATGAAATGAAAAATTATTTTTTAATTTGAAGTATGAAATTATTTCCTAAAAAACCGGTTTTTTATTGAAAATTTTAAATATTTAAATAATTTTAAATAATCTTTTTTTTTTTCTAGGAAATAAAGATTGTGTGTTAAAAGAAGGTTTAACCCCGCAAAACGTCAAGACTGAGAGAGGAGGCGAAAAAATGAGCTAATTTTTTTAAACTCCCTGCGGGCTATTTACCCACATTTTTTTACAGCCAGACCTTTTGTGCAAAACATTTATTGAACTATTGTCCCTTAAATATGTATAAATTACTTTTTGCAGTATTGTTTATGTACTGTTTATTTTAAAAAGTTTCTATTTAGGATACATCAAGGGAAAACCATCAAGGACACCATTTAAGACGTAGTTTAAACCATTCTCGAAATATTCCCCTAATTTAAAAGAAAAGGGGTAGACACTTAGAATATTTTTTTTTTCTGATTAAACAATACAACTTTTTGATTTGTTCTCTAAATTTTCACAAATTGGAATGCTTGACTACAAACAATTTTAATACACGAGTTGTTTTTGATGATCGGGGAAATTTTTTAATAATTTTTAAAAGTTATTGTGAGAAAAGTTAAAATTTTCCCTCATTTTTTAAAAACCTCCTTTTTAGAGATATTCCTTGCAAAAAAATAAGTTTTTATCGCCTTTTTAATAAAAGTCCAATAATGTGTAGAATCAAAGAAACTTTTTATTATAAATATTTAAAATAAAATGATAGCAATAGAATTATGTGAATATTATTTTCATAACTCAAACGGCATTAACTCATTCAAAAAAATCATAGAGAAAACTTGAGAACATGAATTCATTGTTACATTTAAAAGGATATATCAAACAATATTCCCAACGTGGTTTTGTTAAGTCATGTACTTTGTGGACAGCCTACATTTAGTAGTCTTTTTGTGTTTAAAAACTAATTTGTGCACACAACACTTGGTTGTTATATTTTGCTTTGGCGCTGAACATCCTTTATTATTGAAAAGTTTCTGCATCATCACTTTTAGAGCAATTATTGTAAAAATTCAAGTAGGAATAAGTTAAAGCATAAAATACGATCAAAAAAGTTACATTATTCACTGAAATACGTTACATTAAAAGCAAATAACCGTCGGACTCAGAAATAAATGTCAATCCACCGTACAAGGTAATATATATTCAGACAGAAAAATATAGACGAAGAAATGTAATATAAGATCTATTAAACTGTAATTAAAAAACTTCTAATGACTACTTGGCAGGGATGGACTGCTGTGCTTAAACATGCCGTGCATCACCACTGTTCTAAACAACAGCAATGGCTGCATAACACTGTTACGAACCCAGGTAGAGCATTTCATGGTACTAGGGCCAATCCTTGAGCAAGGTCGTACTTTTTTTACCATGTAATACTTTCCCCTCCTTATTAGGTTGGTTATTATGTATATTAGTTACGGCACGTGTGTGCAATCAAGCGCAGACAATATGAACTTCCTCGACAAGAGAATAATTAGATCTGTGAAGATTCTCACTGAGACGTATTGATCTTTATCGTTTAAATCGTTTTGAAACGGTTAAAGGATTCAGGTTTTTTAAAGTTTTCAAAGTTTATTGGTTTTTTTGATAGATTAAAAAGAAAGTATTTTTATACAAAAAACCCGGGATGATATTAAAATGTATTCTAACTCGGTTGGAATGTAATTTTTTTAAAATAGAGGTTACTCCTGTTTTCGATTGATAAACTTAATTTTTCACTGTCTACCAAAACTGAATTTTTATTAGGATTATTTAAAAATGGTTAAACATGATTAAATATTGAAATAATTTTAATTTAGTTTCTATAAAAACTTCAAACAAAGAAATTAAGATTTATTAACCCATAAAATATTTTATTTGATACTTTCTTAGTAATTTTCTCCAATAGTTTGGGCATATTAATTTCATAACAAAAATTTTAGTCTATTAAAATTTTTAAAAGAAAGGATCTAGCAAAGATAAACATAGGATAAATTAAAATTACATGATTTGCTAACCTGACGTGGGAAAAATTTTTTACTTCTCTTTTTATGTGTTTGAGCAATAATTCCCTGACAAAGGGTATGTTTTTAAAACTAAATACGCAACCTGAACAAGGACCAAGGGGTCAGCACTGCCTCCTAATAAAACTTTAAATTTTTGCAAAAGTATTAGAATGCAAATTTTTTCCTTATACGGTCCCTTCCGTGACATAAATTTTACAATGAATTTTATGTTGTTTTGATTTTTTAAAAAACTTTATTTATTCAAGTTTCCCCTACCACTACTCAGTACATACAGTAAAATAATTGTTTGATTATATTTTTTTTGCGTTTCAATATTTATTGAAAATTAAATATATATTTATACATAGTAGTAAGAAGACGTCGTATAAAAAATTTAAATTTCCATTTAAAATTTCGTATTAAAACATTTAAATTTTTATTCCATTATAATTATTTCTTATCTCTTTTATGCAAATAATTTTTATACTTAATAAACTTATTTTTTGTATTTTTTTTCAGTTTTAGATTCACTTACATTTTTTAGTCTACGTTTTTTTTTAAAATAAATTAGAATCAAGCCTTTTGTGATATTTTTTTAAAATTCTATTTGTTAAAGTGCCTTTTTTTTTCAATTTTTGAAATTAATTTGTGATGTTTGTAAATATAAAATAATATTTTTTGTAGAAAAACATTAGCCACATGGGATTTTATGAAAGTTTTTATTTATGAATTAATTTATACCTAAGCATGTACGAGGAAAAATAGGCCTTACATTGTAACGCTTAGAGTTAGAACTATTTTACTTTCTAAAAGTAGCGTATGAATTAAACCACCTCAATAAAAATAAAAAAAATCAAAAATTAAAGACGAAAAAGAATTTTCTTGAAAGTAGTTTTTAATTTTACTGAAGTAATATAAAACACCATAAAATACACCCTATACGTAAAAAAAAGTACAACATTTACAGTATGTTTCTCAAGCGATTTTTTATTCTTCGCAGTCGGAAATTTTTGGAACCTAATGGTAATTAGGGGAAAGAACTATAATATCTCGTTTATTTTGTTGTCCAAAAAAACTCTGGAGAAAAAATTTTAAAGTAAAAAACATGAAAACGTATGTAAATTTTATTCATTTTTTTTTTTTTTAAAATACTGTTTAAATTTTGCATAGTTTTTTCATTATAATTTAAAATTTATAATACGTAGAATAAAAGAGTAACTGAATATTTTGTGTCATACTATAAACTTATAAATTTAAAAATTATAAGAGGGGTTTACAATAAACGACAGATAGCTATTTAGTTTTTTACAGCAGATTAAAAAAAATTTGTTTTTAAAAGATTTGATACTTTTCAAAAATTTTAAACAAAGTATTATTGTTGTATATTCAACGTAATAAAAAAATTTAAAAAACCCCGTCCCCTAATTTATCATTATGTTCAAAAATTTTTTTAACATAACAATGTAAATGTTATAATTTAAAAATACTATCGTTTTTCCCAAAAAAATAAGCTTGGAAAAAAAAGGCAAATTTCGGAACCCCAATTTTCAATTAATTATCCCAAGCGGATTTCTAAAAATTTTTTCCTTCTGGTTTGCGGTTTTAGTTTATTTTCGAAATTGATAAATCGTTTTTCCTTGGCTGGGGTCACCGCAGGGGAACGCCAAATTTTGTTATGGGCAGGAATTTGTATGCCAATACGTAGACAGGAGGGGGGCCTAATAAACCCAGACCAAAAAAAAATCAGGGTGCAAACCCAAAACCCAATCAGCATTTTAGTACTTCCCGGAATAAAATACATTTTAGCTTCCTAGAACACAAGAAGAAAGGGAACGGGAACATTTTTTCTGAAATCTCCACGCCTCTTGGTGCACAGGTCTTTTTTGGGGGTATTGTACTCTCTGATGCTGTTTTAAATTTATTTCGCCCACAGATACGGAGGTTACTACCTTTACCAACACTCCATCGAATTTTATTTGATTTCCCAACAGGGAAAAAAAATTGTGTGTGTGATACTCGTATCACGAAAATTTAAAAAAACCCAACCCGTCCGTAGCCTTCAGGCATCTAAAAAAAAAAGCAGTGGGATCATAGTAGTGGCTAGTAATTCGTACTTTTGACATTTTCCCCCGTTTCTTTATCACAACAGCTTTTTTTGTACGGGAAAATGTAACAGATGTGGTCCTACCAAAATATCTGCTATAGAAAGGTTGAGGGCCAATTGAGCACTTTGCAGAAATACCACTCACTCATTCTATGATTTATGACGAAATAGGTTTTGGACTCACGTACTCTTTATTGGCGTTTAATGGTATCTAAATAGCCCATAGTTAAAGTTTGAATTCTTGTTCCACTATGTTAAATGTCCATAGAAAAGTGCTTCGTTGACAAACAAAACCTCGCTTTTGGCAGGTCTATACATACTCGTTTGCATATGGTAGTATATTAAGACGGAAAATGTGCAGTCTGTCTGTTATTGCCAGCTATTTAATATCTCTTCACCGGACCTCACATGCCTTCATGGAAAACCAGCTTACCGGTTCAAACTCGACAAACGGCTTTATAAATCGGACTATTGAAGGTTACCATAAAGCTATATTAATATACGTCATCTAGCTTATGATAAATCTCAAATTGACATAGTGTTTATTTTTAAACAGGTAATTCCCAAACTTTTCAGATTCATCTGCTCTCTTCCTGCGTATTATTCCCAACAAAGACTGTTGATATGAAGATAAAACTAGTTCATGTACTAACCGATATTCAACATCTAGGATTTTTCTCATTTACTCAGCAGTCCTACAACTTTCTGCTATCTAGATGTTGTACGTGCTTACCATCAAATTCTCGCGTCAATACTCGACACGTATACCATTGCGCATTTGGCTCATGTGAATCCCTTTAATTACTTAGAACTTGCTAATGCAGCGCAGAGCTCCAGTATTCATCCATTTAGTCACGATATCATGCTATGCCGCCATCACGACATTTTGTGGAATGAAGTCCAAGTACAGCATTGGGAACATATAAGCCGTTACTGGTTTACCTCAACCGTAAAAGGAATTAAAAGGTAATGCACCCATTTTCTGGACCTAGATAATGGAGATGTAACATTTTAGGTTGTAAGCGCAGTATCTAGTGAGTACACTTTTTTGAACACCATTAACAATCATATATCTTCTTGATCTTAGTTATTTAAGTTTTGGGAGCTTTCTGCAAGTACACAAAAGTCGTTTCATGCATTTGGTGTCCGTCATATCTAAAAGCTTAGTCCTTTCAAAATAAATCAGCGCCTATTCATCAAGAGATCAGCTAAATACCATTTGTCAACACTTTTGATATACCTAAATAGTACATAATACATTACTAACATTATTCCATTTTTAATGGTTTGATAATATTACAAACAAGATGCACTATGTGACGCAACTGTAATTTTTAAATGAATTTAAAATTAATTGTGTATTTGTACATATTTAGTTACTTAAAAAAACCCGTATATTAATCCATACAATAACTAATTTGTAGTTATATCTTAATACAAATGATGAAGACAACGATGAGACTGATACCGTAGCGAGTAAGTAAATTCGTGAACCTTGAATAACAAAAATGAGAGCTTTATATATAAAAACTCTTCAATGTTCTGCATTGTTTCGATGAACATTTGGTGTCATAGTTATAAATCTTAAAAATCACTTCCTGTCTCTGGGTTATCATATTTTCTTCCCGACCACAACTCAAGTTCTAATGACCCTTTTAAATTTAAATTGAGTTAGTTTATTTTTCTTCTTTAAAAAACGATAAGCCCAATCCATTGCAAGCCCTTTTATATAGTTAAAACACACACAACCACACACACGGTTTTCCAAAAGCAAACCTTATCATCGGTTTTTGGGTTTAAGGCTTTACTTAAATAAAAATTAGCACATTAACTACAAATTAATCAGTTTGATTTATTCCTAGTAGTCAAATAATGTTTTATCATTATAAAATTTTTAAACACGATGATATGTTTAACTAAAAAAAATCCACTTATATTTATGAATAGACTTATTAATGGCATAAAAAAGAACCTTTGATGCAAGATATATTTGATTTACAGGTTTTTATGATCGAAAAAGGGTTTTACAATATTGAATATTAGGTTTCATAGTAGTCTCTAAATTTCAGTCTAATTAATTAGTAGTAGTCTAATGTCTATAAATAGTCGTTAATTATATTAAAAGAAATATAATTAACTCGAAATTGTGGTTAAACCACCTCAATTTAATTTTTATATAGATGGTGATGTACATGGAATTCATCTTCATTTTTAAATATGTTAAGGTAAATAAAATAAAATAAAACAAAGATTAACATTTTTGTTTGAACACAGGATGAACTTAAGATTAAAGACATGTTTTATAAAGCTACCTTTGGTGACTACATTTTGGTACCTTTATTAAGTTTTGGGCCTATAAGCCATTAAATAATAATATGTTTTATTATTAAACACATTTAGAAGTTACACTTATAATATATTTCTGTGTAAATTCCTTGATGTGCAATGGTGATATGGGTTGTCATTAAATTTGGTATGAACCCTATTGTTCTACTAATTGTGGCAGACAATTTTAGTCGAAATGTAGTTATTACAGATCACATCCCAAAGGAATTAGGTTATTAAGAGGGTTTGATCTGGTTTTGTATTCGCCCAATTTAATGCAATTAAAACTGAGTAATTTACTATATTTTTTACAAATTTAATTAGGAGATAACCGAAAATTTGGGATTTTTGGTTTTTAATATCAAACTAGTTTTTACGTTAAAAGGGAATTTACTATTTTAAATTTTAATACAAATGTCCCCCCCCCCCTATACCTTTTTATTAATATTGATAAAGTAATGAAATTACCTTCTTATTGCAGATTCTCATATTCATTTTCTGGTTACGAAAACCGGTATAACCCAAGTCGAAAATTGATAAATAAAAGTAGAACAACAAAATCCAATACGACAATTTTTAAAGATTTTCAAACATTGTTTTTTCTTCTTTAATAATACAAAACTTTGTTACGTCTTTAAAATTTGTTTGAAAACTAAAATTGTTTGTTTTTCCCTTTGGTAACGTAGTAAATATAACGAATTTTGTAATACTTTTGAATTAAGTATAGGAAAAACATTAAAATTTATTCCAGTAGCTTACTAGTTGCTGAATAGTAATACAAAGTGTTTTAATTTGTAGAAACCCAAGTTAAACTAATTGGCATGATGCTTTATTTATAAACTCCGAATTTTAAATACTATTGATTTCCCTAAACTTAAAATAATCAAAGTTTCTTAACAATATCGTAAATTAGGATATTGTCATGTTTTATGTTTTGCAGGTCAGTTTTAATTAACTATTTTCTTTGCTATTAAGGCCTTCACGGTGATAGAAAGTTAATAATCATATTTTAGGTATCTAAAACGATGGTTGTGAACTTAAAACATAAACAATATTTATTTCATACAAGATACCCTCAGTCAAAATTATCTCTGGAGACATTTTAAGATAAAACGGAATTGACAGTTAAATTTATATTCCAAGTGTACCATACCGAGAAGGCGAGGGGCTGGTGACAATTCAGAGTGTCCGGGACAGGAGGAGTAAGCCTCATACTGTTGTCACGTCACTGGTGAAACTATAAATATTTTTCTCGGTAAAAATGTAGGTTCACTGTCACATCCATCAAAATCATCTACATGTTTCTACAATAGTTTTTAATAATGACTGTTCCAATAAAAATACATTATGCCAGTATGAAGTGTACGATTATGTATCGATAACCTATTACCGTGGATTGTATTAGTTACAGAGGAGGGATACATCAACAATCACCCACGTGGCGTGATGATCTTCGAGGATTTATTTCAGTTTAGTTCTGAGGTCCGGCGTAGAGCTGCGCCTCGCGTAACTTTGAATGTTAGCGTTCAACACATTATCTACCTGATCTCTTACTCCACAGATGGCAGTCCGAGGCACTCAACGTTTGCCTCAAATTTATGACTGGTCGAGCAATAAACCTTGTTGAAAACTAATACGTTAAATTATTAGACGATCTGTATTATAATGCAAAAAACGGCATAACCATAAAAACAGTACAAATAAAATTAGAAAAGGTATAATATTTTTTAAACTAATTAAACGATACAGATAATTAGAGTGTAAATAGCAAAAAAAAAGCGTCATGGACTCGGTTTTATTTTAAGAGAATTACATGTTTTTATATGGGATTCACAATGAAAATTCTACAAATTTTAGATTTTATACATGTTATTGAGTAATAGTCTGAGAGAAAAAATTTAAAGTCATAATTTGCACTTTTATGCTTGTCTTATTTTAATGTATATTATTATTTATTTTCTTAACGACTTTTAAAAATTTTTGACGCAATGTAAAGCACACTTTATATAAATTGTTTGATTAGAATATTTTTCAATTTACCAAATTTATTTATTAAGATTCACCCTCAGTTTGATAAAGTTTGATTAACGAACTATAAATACTTAAGATTATGACCCACGTTTAAAATAAATATATGTAGGCAAGCGTAAAAATCAATTTAATCTCTCTACCAAATGATGAACTTTCAATAATCTTTAACAGCTAGTTAACTTTAATTTAAATAATTAAAACACCACGTCCTTATTGAATGTATGTAGAGGCTGTTATGAAAAATTAACATCAAACAACGACCAGTGTAGTTATAAATATTAAATTTAAGTTAAATTGTAATTACAGTGGCTAAAGATCTATATATGATGTTAAGCACTCATCAATGTTTTAAGTAGGAATTTTAGGGATTAAACTATTTATTAAAGAAATCAATTATTTCCGAGGTTCCAACTAGTTATTCATCAGTCAATGAATAATTGATATTAATTATTCAATCTTACTGAATATAGTTGTGTTAACTAGTTTTTATTTTTAGATACCACTTAAGTAACTGTAGGTTATTAAAAAATTGTAAAAACACCAATATTAAATGATTTGTAAATTTTCCCAATACCAAGTAAACGAACTTGATGCTTAATTAGTAGAAGCTCTTTGATGTGGGACTAGACATAACATTTTTGTTAAAGGTTTCAAAATTTAAAATTCATTTCTTTCAACAATATAATTAATGTGTAAATATAAACACTTCATCAGGAAATACCGCATTTCATTACATTTTAATTTGGCGGGAGAAACTCACGAAAAACATGGCCAAGAATGTTTAACTATTTTACCAAATAGTTTAATTATAGTTTTTCAGCCGCCAGAAAAATGCTACATGTACATAATTGTTTTAAGAAATAACAGTTTTGTTTAGGCAATAAAATATTTTATATATTCCTATCAGAACTTTATTTCTTAAACCTATTTTAATACAAATTTTCGCATGACTATCGTCATTACTGCATTTAAAGGAAAATTACTTGAATTTAAAGCATCCTTATAATATGCTGTGCATTCCTTTCAATTGGGGATTAAAAGTTTGATCCGTTATAGGGAGTTTCAATTTTAATAAATAAAAGCTTGTTTAACCATTTTACTGACAATAACAAAAAATGGACAAGAGGACGAGCTTTAGAACTACCGTAAATAAAAAAGAAGAAGGAAGTGGCAATTTTAACTCTTCAATGAAGGGGCCTTTATGTAAACTTAACTCTGGATGGAAATTGTCCTGGGAGGCCAAACACAAGTAGACAATATATTTACATTTCTTTTACTTTCTTCTGTTTACTCATTAAGTATTTAATGTTAGACAACATCACATGATAAATACAAAACGAAGCCAAGGTCTCGACATAAATTAGTTTATTTACTTCAAGTTTTACGCAATATTTTCATAGGCTTAAGCGTGAAGTTAAACGTTGTAATATATAAAGTTGCTTCTAGGATAATTACTTAATTGCATGTTGTGATTACTAAAGCTATAGCATTAGCAAAAATAGTCGGTATTGCTCAGCTTTGAAGCCAGCTGTTAGACACCTCACACGCACGCACCACCCTACACTCACGAAGCGCCCCCTTTGCCCGTGCATATGCTGCTTTCCGTCCCGGGTGTATGTTACTGTCTTAAACTCGCTCATGACTAAGCACAAACTCAGATAATTTCCAATTGCTATTGTACAGTTGTTTTATCATAATGTTTCTTCTTTTTTATGTACTGATCGGAGTCCATATAATATACGATCTCTTTAGGATAAAACTACAAATAAACCAAAAAATCAGAGTTTGATTGAAGGGATGTTGCTACTGTTATATGAGTGTCGGCTAGAGGTATGAATCCAACCTACACCACTTGTCTGTGGGATTTCTGCGTGTGTTGTTGCCTGTAAAACTACCTATTTCCCATCCGCAAACACTATTTGCCAATACTATTAGTTCATCTCCTTTATTCTTAAATAAACAGTCATAGTTTAATGATGTTAATGTAGTAGACACTAATAGACCTATATATTTAGTTGGTTAGTAGTTATCGAGATTATGATACAATATTAATTGACTAGTTTTACTTTTGCGTTTGTTACAGAGTAAGCCGGATTTCATGCATTTCGTGGAACTGGAAGAGTCATTGGGAAAATCCTAAGATACAATAAATCTCTTCTCCAAATATTCTAAAAGGCGTCATTTGATTTTTTGAGAAAACCTCATTTCGCTTGCACACTCCAAAACTCTTGACGTACCAGGCATGGAATCTTCTAGACACATAACAAATGGTTTAGAAGAAAAGAAATAGTCTGTATAATTTATTTGTGCAGACATTAACACACCCGATTTTCCCCTTTCTGGATGGGATATAGAATACCTTTGCTTGTGTTACCTAGAGTTCTGTATTGTTGTTAAATCTTATATATTTGAATATAATTTTTAAAAGGACATTATACATTTTTTATTTGAAATCTTATGCTATATAGATATACCAAATATTAAATGTATTCTATGTTCGAAGACAAAATTCGACCAAACTTACTCCAGAATAGGACTCTTATTTCATAGAAGAGGACGAATATTGGTTCGAGTGCCTTGTTGTATAGTTTGAAAATGTATTCACGGAACGGTTAATTTTACCTGAAGCTCTCTTGATTAATGCTACTTGAAGAACATGATTTATTATTTGTTTTTACAATAATAATCACATCATGATTATTATTTATTAAACATATATTTTTAGGATCGTCTATCTAAAAAGGCCGTTTATTAAATATCCACCTCTGAAATGTACTTCATGATGAGTTTAGTAAACGGTCGATACATAAAACGCTGACATACAGATGTATTGCTTTGATGGACGATGATGAATGCAAGTTGAACAGCGATTGATAAAATTGGAATGTGCTCACACTAATCCTAAGTGATAAAACTTTCAAAATGTCAGCGAGTGACAAAGTGGCCTTGTGACACAGTAACGTTGTGTAAGCGCCTAATAGTGGTGTACATTAATACCGCAATACTTTATTGAAATATTTGTAGGAGTACTTAATTTTTTTAAAAGTTTTTTTTTAAAAGTTATATTAACTAATAACAAGTGATTGTATGCCCTATATTTACTTTGTTACATCTCCACTGTTTACGTATAATGTTGGCGCGCACAATAAATTGTAAATTTCAAATTACCCAATTTTGAGTCTTTAATTTTAAAAGTTTACCCGACAAACCCCCCCCCCCCCCCCCCCCCCCCCCCCCCCCTACTACGTACCCCCGCATTACCTTAACAAACTTGAAACTTAAGAGTTATAATGTACGGAATTGGATGCCTTTAAGAAAAAATGTAGATTTTTAGATATTAAAATTGTGAATTTTCTTGCTCTGGTAGGCAACAGTGTGTTTCTACTACTTTATTGGAGGTAGACTCCAATCAGAAGAAACCCAGGCCAATTTTGACACAGACGCTAAGACTGTTCAGAAGAAACTTCTTTGGGCCCGTTAATTGATTATACTTTAGATTGGAAGATGTCTTTGTATGTTAGTATCTTAGTAAACTCACTTTTTGAACCGAAAAAGAAAACTTTTATCGATAACTGCTAGAGTATTAAGGATAGGCCTTACAGTGCTTTGCCAGTAGGTAGTAGATGAAGATGTTAAAAGAGAAGAAAGATGATTTACTATCATAATGTTATTACAGATTTACGCCAGCGAATGAATTTTAAACTTTTAATGAAATTAGGAATATTGTATACACACTGGGGTAATAAAACTGTACATTATAAACTAATATGTGATATACATCATCGATACAAGATGCCCACTGTAATCTTGTAAGTATATATACAAACAATTTACTCGGGGAGATATATCTGGAATCAGTCTGGATTCTCTCCCAATAACAAAAGAGGCACAAACTCAATATCACGGTTCCACTGATAATAACAGAGGTAATAAGCACGCAACTGCTACGTGTAATCTGTAAGTGAAGACCCAAATAAAAACCAAAATTTGGTCTGACCGTAGAAGCAATTCTTCAGATTCCCAATATTCTTGTTTGGTGGATCCTTGAAATTTCCGAAATTTAGTAGTTCTCTGATATAAAAATAATAAAATCCTTCCATTTTAAAACGGATAATAAACCGATCTGTTTCTGAGAAACCAAAGAAAAGAGTACTGCTTATATAAATTGATAAAAAGATAAAAACGAAAATGTATAATAAATTCTCAAACAAGTTTCAACTACTGGTTTTATTTGTAACGGGTAGTAAAATAGGGTCATTTATCGTTGAAAACTACTCTAGAAGGTATAGTTCATGGTATTTCATATAATTAATTAAGTTATCTACTTGAGTATAATATTATTTTATCGTAATTTAGGTTTTGAAAGGAAAATGTTATGTATATAGTTAATCTTTAAGCCGTAGGTAATATTCAATGTTATAAACCGAAGGAGCCTGTAATAAGAGTTACAATCACCACAAAGAGGATTGTATGATGGATTTTGATTCGTATTGATGTTTCTTCTTTGATAAGTCTCAGTCTGAATTTTTTGTGTATTTAACAAAAGTTTGATTAAAACTTTTCAATTGTAGTTAGGTGTTGACATAAATCTTTTCAGAGTAATTAATTAATACGTCTTAATTTAGAGAAGAGCATTTAACAATAAGAGTTAGTTAACAAAAGGTACGAATTCTGAGCGCGTTATTGGTTGTGATAAAAAGGCCAGATTTAATATTAAAATATATATACAAATTAAATATATTACAACAGTAGTAAACAAAAAGAACAATTCTGAGGCGTATAATGTGATAAAAAGCGAGGATTATTGAAAAATATTACAAATGGAGTTAGGACGCCAAAATTCTTCCTTTATGAACTCCTGGGCTAAGCTAAAACAATTACGATTCGAAATGGTTGCATTGCGATTGAGCTTTTTAAATTCGATTTTATATTTATTCAAAAAGTCCTCAAACTCTATCGATGACCCCATATTCACTGTGACGTTATTTTTAATTGATTACGCATTACAAATTAATTTGAACTCAGATTAACTGTTATTTAATAATCTTATTATTTAAACTAAACATTAAGTTCATTTAAAAACTTGTTTAATATTTTCGGAATGTTATATTCGAAGAAATTATTTTCTAAAAAGCAAAAAATTTTTATAAACTTTTGTGGTACAATCTGTAGGAAAATTACAATAATTACATAACGGCATATTTAAAGACTTTAGGACTTTAATTCCGAATCCATCTTTGGAACTTAAATAAATTACTCAAGTTTCAAATTACTCCGGGTATCGAGACTTAAATAAAAACTCCATTTCGAATATAATATTCTAGTTTAAAAGTTCTAAGTTGAAAAGATCAAATGGTTTTAAATAAGAATAATAGATAGCTTCCTTCAATAGTAGGTTTTCCTCATATTTCTGTTACTATTTCTCTAATGTGGTCTCCAAACGTCACATGTGCTCTCATTTTCTTTAACCTGAATTTATTAGGTCGGAAACATTATTGTTATATTTACTGATACATAATAATTATTGTATATGTGGCTGCTTGTTGTATGTGTTTGTATTTCCTGCTGCCTTTGGTGATAACTCAACTATACTACGATATATCTTTTACGGAATTTAGATGCATGAATGCTTATGTACCTGGCTGTCATGGGCCGTGAATGATAATAGATTTAATGAAATGAATAATTATTTTTTAATCTGAGAAAGTTACTGCAAAACATCTTCATTTTCCTTAATACTAAACCGGGTATTTTATTGAACCACATTTAATTATCGTTAGATATAATACTAAACTATTAATATAATACTTTTTTTATTTACTATGCAATAAAAGATATGTAGTGTGTTAAAGAAGGTTTTAACCACCGACATATCGATTCAAGACTGAGAGAGAGGAGAGGGAGAAGGGCCAGAAAAATATTGAGACCTTAATTTGTAAGCTCTCCCTGGCAAGGTCTATTACCTACATTTTATACAGCCAGACCTTTTGATGAACAAAACAGTTCATGTTTGAAAACTAATTTGTCCATTAAATATGTATAAATGCTACTTTTTGCAGCTATTGTCTTATTGGTCACTGTTTATTGTAACAGTTTTCCTACTTAGGATACCATCAAGTGTAAAATCCAACTCATAGGACCCACGCCATTTAAAGACAGATAGAGGTAGTTTAATTCCAATTCTCGAAAATATTACCCCTAAATTTGAAAAGATAAGGAGTTGAGAACATCATTAGAATATTTTCCTTTTCTACGATCCATATTACAATACAAACTTTGTGATTTGTTCTCTATTCTTCACTGCACAAATTGTAATGCTTGACCTATTCAAAAACAAACTTTAATACACCGAGACTTAGTTTTTTGATGAGGTCGGTAAAATTTGTAATAATTTAAATGTTATATGTGAGAAAAGTTTATAAATTACCACTCATTCTTTAATACAGCCTCACTTATAGATGATATTCCGTTGTGCAAATTATAGTTAGTTTTCTTATCGTACCTTTGATCAGTAATGAGGTCCAGATAACGTGTTGTAGAATCAACTGAATCTTGTTATTATAAATATTTAAATAAAATGATAGCATATAATTTATGTGATAAATAGTTATTTCAATATACCTCAAAATACGGCGATTACATAAACTCAATCACAAAACAAAAATCATATGAGAAAAATCTTGAGAAACAGTGCAATTCATCTGTTACATTTAAAAGAAAATATTCAAACACACTATATTCCACCAGCACGTTTGGTTTTGATAAAGTCCTGTTATTCTTTGGGAGTGGATCAGCGCCTTCATTTAGTTCGGTACTTTTGGTAGTTTAAAACATCTTAATTTGTGCATGCAACACCCTGCTGTTGTTGGCGTTTATATTCTTTGCTTTGGGCCGCCTGAACATCTCTTCTATTTATTGAAAGTTTCTGCCACATCACTTGTAGATGCAAATTATTGTGTCGAAAAAAATTCCAAAAGTAGGATAATAAGTATACCAAAGCATAAGACATATACGCAGCAAAAATAAGTCTTACATTATCACAAATCACGTTACTATTAAAAGCAAATTACCAACCAGTCGCGAGCTCAGAAGAATAAATGGTCAAACCACACTGTCAGGGTATATATATTATTACAAGACAGGAAAAATATACGACGAAGGAAATGTATATATTAGATATCAATTTAAACTGTAATTTTAAAAAACTTCTAATGACCACTAACCTTCGGAACAGGGGGATTGGGTGGCCGGCGACTGCCATGTGCTTAAAACAGTTTGCACGTGCATCCCACCACTGTTGACTTAGAACCAATACAGCAATGGCTGCAATAACACTGTTATGCGCAACCCAGGTTTAGAGCATTACATGGTACTAGGGCCAGAGTCCGTTTAGCAGCAGGGGTTTTTTCGTCATCCCTTTTCTATTTACCATTGTAATTTTTTTTTTTTTACTCCCCTCCCTTATTAGTGTTGGTTATTTGATATATTTCAGGTTAACGGTCCACGTATGTGCTGGCAATCTAACACGCAGACTAATATGAACCACCTCCCATTCCTCGGACAAAGAGAATAATTTAGATCTGTTTAATAAATTCTCCACTTGAGGAGGACGTATTGATCTTTTCAGTTTAAATACTTTTTTGAAAGGGTTTTATAAGCGGATTCAGGGTATATTATGTTTTTCAAAAGTTCATTATTGGATTTTGAGTATGATGTAGTACAAGAAGAGTATTTTTATACAACAAAACCGGGATGATATTAAAATGTATTCTAATCTCGTCGTTGGATTGTTACAGTTAATGTTTTTAAATAGGAGGGTTACTCCATGTTGTTCGATCGTCGAACACTTAATCTTCTTCACTGCTTTCTACCAAACTGAATTATTATTAAGGATTATGGTTTCTAAAATGGTTAAACCATGAACCTACAATATTGAAATAATTATGAATTTAGTGTTCTATAGAAAACTTTCTAACAAATGAAATTATAGATTTATTATACCTCACTGGGAATATTTTCATACTGGCATACATATGCCTTAGTTAATTTACTCCAGATAGTTAGAACATATGTATATTCAGTTGGTTCATAACAAAAAACTATTTTGAGTCTATTATAAAATTCTTCCAAAAAGAAATGGATCATAGACAAAAGATAATCGATAGGATTAAAATCTAGATATTTACTGATGATTTGACTAAACCTCTAGACGCTGGCAAAATTCTTTACTCTCTCTTTTTGAGTGTGTTTGCCATTGTCAAGATAGAGGTTTCCCTGGACAAATGCCTATGTTATTAAAACTATATACGCAACCTGAGAGCCAAGGGTACCAAGGGGTATGTCCAGCACTGCCTCCTAATTAAAAACTTTAAATGTTTTGCAAAATGTATTAGAATGCATATATTTTTTCCTTATACGAGTCCTCCTTCCCCCGGTGGACATAAATTTTACAATGAATTTATGTTGATTGACTTTTTAAGGAACATTTGACTTTATTCACAGTTTCCTTCACCACTTTACATCACGTACCATATCAGGTCATAAAATAATTGCTCCTTGTGTATATATATGTACTTTTTGACGCATTCAATATTTATCCTGCAATTACTATATATTTATATATAGTATACATAGTACTAGTAAAGAACGACGTCGTATAAAGAATTAATTTCCATTTTTAAAAATTCGTCATTATATAAACTATTTCAATATTTTTTATTCATCGATATATATATCTGATTTCTTATTCTCTTGCTTTATGCAGGAATAAATTTTTTATACTTAAATAAAACTTATGTTTTTGTAGTTTTTTTACAGTTTTGAAGATTCAACTTACTACTTTAGTCTACGTTTGTTTTAATAATCAGATAGATTATTCCAAGCCTTTTGTGATATTGTCTATTTATTAAAAATTCTAGTTTGTCTGAATGGATTGCCTGGCCCGTTTTTTTCAACTTTGATAATAATAAATTTGTGTGATGTTTTGTAAAATATGTGACAATAACTTATTCCTTGTGTAGTAAAATCATGTATGCACACTATGGGAGCGTATTTATGAAAATGCTTTAATTTATATGAATTAATATTTATAATCACTAAGCATCGTACAGAGGTGAACAAAAATAGGGCCTTACATTGTAAATCGCTGTAGAGTCCGTAGATAAACTATCTTACTTTCTAAAAGTAGCAGTGCATGAATTAAACCCAACCTTCAATCTAATAAATAAAAAAATCATAAGTATAAAGATCAGAAAAAACGAATTTCTTTGAAAGTATGTTTGTAATTTTACTGATGCGGTAACTATAAAACATGATCCATTATAAATATCATCCTATACGTTAAATTAACTGTGACTAACAATTTACAGTATGACTTTACATCAAGCGGATGTTTGGGGATTCTTCGGCAGTCGGCCCCAAAGTTTTGGAAGCCTAATGGTAATTAGGGTAAAGAACTATAATTATCTCTGTTTATTTTTGTTGTCCAAAAACAACTCATGGTACGAGAAAATCTTTTTAAAGATGAAAAACATGAATCGTTACTTGTAAAATTTTTTATTCAGTTTTTTTCCTGTTAAAAATTACTGTTTAAAATTTAAGCGATGTAGTATTTCATATATAATAAAATTTTATAATTACGCTAGTAATAAATGAGTAAGCTGAAATATTTGTGTAATACTATAAAAACTATATAATTAAGAGATTATAAGAGGAGGGTTTACAATAAGGACGCAGCAGATAGCTATTATTAGTTAATTTATACAGCCAGCAGGTAAATATATTTGTCCTATACGAGTTGATACTTTGCAATAATTTTAAGCAAAATTGTGATTATGCTGTTGTATATTCAACGTAATAAACAATTTAAACCACCGTACCCTTCAATTTATCATAGATTATAGTTCAAACGTTTATTAACGATAACAATGTTAAATTGTCTAAGTAATTAACAGCAATTACTATCGTTTTTTTCCCAATAAAATTAAAGAGCATTGCGAAAACAATGAGCAAAATTGCTGGATGAACCCCAATTGCAATTAATTTATCACCAAGAAGCGGGATTGCAGTTTAAAAGATGGTTTATCCTTCTGGTCTGTCCCCGGTTTTGAGGTATATAGTTTTCGGCAAGAATTGATAAATTCGTTTTCCTTGGCCTGGCGTCACCGCCAGGAGTCGCGCCAAATTTTGTTATGTTTGCAGCGACATTTGTATGCTACCTAATACGTAGACAGGATGAGCGGGCGTCCTTAATAAAGTGCACCATGCTACCAAAAATATATCTAGAGGTGCAAGAACCGAACCTCAATCAGAAGCACTTACTAGTACTTTCCCAGGAATAATAATACAATTATAGACCTCCTAGAGACACAAGAAGAACGGGGGAAACGGGAACATTCTTCTTGACATCTCCACGCTCTCGTTGCGTGCACAGGTCTCTGAGGAGTATTGCTACTCTCTGATGCTGTGTGTGAATGAAGTTAGTTCGCGACCAACAGATAGCGGAAGGTTACTACCGAGATTTACCCAAACACTCGCGATCGAAATATTTATTTTGAGTTCCAACAGCGGAAAAAGAAATTGTGGTGTGTGCTGATAACTCGTTATCACCAGAAAAATTTAAAAACCAACCCGTGTCAGTACGCCATTCAGAGCATCTAAAAAAAAAGGCAAGTGGGATCATCTAGTAGTGGCTATGTAATCTCGATACTAGTGACATTCCGCCCGGTTTCTTTATCACGCAACAGCTTTTTTCGTACGGAAACTGTAACAGATGATGCGTCTATCACAAGAATATCTGCTATAGAGAAGTGTTTTGAGGACCAAGATGTGAGCACTTTTGCAGCAAATACCACATGCACTCATTCTGATGATTTATGACGAAAAAAAGTAATAATTATAGGTTTTTGGACTCACGTAACTCTTTATGTGGGCGTATTATTGGTATCTAAAATAAACCATAGTTAAAGTAGAATTCTTGTTCCACTTATGTTAAATGTCCAAATGAAAGTCTTCGAGTTGACAAAACAACCTGAAATTTGTTTTTAAGGGAAATTTTTTTTTTAAAAGGGGGGTTTTTTAAAAATTTTTTTAAAAAAATAATAAATTAGGGGGTTAAAAAATTTTAAAAAAACGGTTGTTTATTATTTAAAAAATATTTAAAAAAAAAAATTTTTTAAAATTACCAAAAATAAGAAAATTTTTTAAAACCCCAAAAATTAAAATTTAAACAAATTTTTTGGAAAAGGGACCCGGAAAGTCAAATTTAAATTTATAAAAAAATTTTTTCCAATTTTTCGGGGAAATTTTGCAATTAAAATTTAAAAACCCCCCTTTTCCCAAAAAGGCAAAAATTTAAAATTTTAAGATTGGTATCATCAAGAATTTTTAAGATGTTTTTGGGAAAAAAAAATAAAAAGTGTGAACTTAAAATTTTTCTTTTTAATTAAAAATTTAAATTTGGATTTGGGGTTTTTTTAAAAATTATCGTTAAAAACCTTTAAGAAATTTTTTAAAAACCCAAAAATTTTAATTTTTTAAAGTTGGGAAAATTTAAAAAACAATTTTAAAATAAAGTGTTTTTGGGGGAAAATTATTAATTTTTATCCCCTAAAACAATTTTTTTATCCCTCCCCAAAAATTTAAAAAAAAAAAGTTTTTATTTAGGTAAAAAGCAAACAAAAAAGGAAAAAAAAAAAAATTTTTACCTTGGAAAAAATGTTATTGTAAATAAAAAAAATTAAAAAATTTTTTTAAAAAAAAAAGGGGTTTTTTTTTTTTTTTTAAAAAAAAAATTTTTGGGAAATTTTAAAAAATTTTTTTTTTTAAAAAAGGGTTTTTTTTTTTTTTTATTTTTTTAAAAAAAAAAAATTTAAAAATTCCCCCAAAAAAATTAAAAACCCTTTTTTTTTTAAAAAAAATTTTAAAAAATTTTTTGGGGGAAAAAAAATTTTTTTCCTGTTTAAAAAAAAATTTTCCCCTTTTTTTTTAAAAAAAAATTTTAAAAAAAAAAATTTTTTTTTAATTAAAATTTTTTTTTTTTTTTAAAAAAAAAAAAAAACCCTTTTTTTAAAAAACAAAAAAAAAAATTTTTTTTAAATTTTAATTTAAAAATTTTTTTTTTTCCCCCCTTTTGGGGTTTTTTTTAAAAAAATTTTTTGGAAAAATTTTTTAAAAATTTTTTTTTTTGGGCCCCCCCCAAATTTTTAAAAAAACCCCTTTTTTTTTAAAAAAAAAAATGGTTTTTAAAAAAATTTTTAAAAAAAAAAAAATTTGGAAAAACCTTTTTAAAAAAAAAAAAAGGGGGAAAAAAAAAAAAAAAAAAAAAAAAATTGGGGGAAAAAAAAAAAAAAAAAAAAAAAACCAAAAAAAATTTAAATTTTTTTTAAAATTTTAAAAAAAAAAATTTTTTTTTTTTTTTTAAAAAAAAAAAAAAAAAATTTTTTTTTTTAAAAAAAAAAAAATAAAAAATTTTTAAAAATTTTTTTTGGGGTTTTAAAAAAAAAAGGGGTTTTTATTTTAAAGGGGGTTTTTTTCCCCCCCGGGGGGTTTTGGGGGGGCCTTTAATTTTTTTTAAAAAAAAAATTTAAAAAAAAGGAAAATAATTTTAAAAAATTTTTAAAAAAAAATTTTTTTTTAAAAAAAACAAAAAAATTTAAAACCCCCCAAAAAAAAAAAACCCCCAAATTTTTAAATTTAAAAATAAAAAAAAACCCCCTTTTTTCCTTTTTTAAAAAAAAAAAAAAAAAAATTTTTGGGTTTTTGGGGGGGGGAAAATTTTTCCCAAAAATTTTTTAAAATTTTTTAAAAAAAACCCAAAGGGAAAAAAAAATTTTTAAAAAAATTTTTTTTTTTTAGAGTGAAGCTGTTAATTTGTAGTGACCCAGTTCCTTTGATGATGAATTTGCGCTTTGCTCCATAAATAAATGTAATTTTACATTTTGATTGTGGGGGCATTTTAGAAAAACATGGGTTTTTTGGGAACTGCTAGACAGAAAAGCGGGGAAATGTAAATTTTGTAGAAGTAAACCGTGGCTTTAAAAGCAATGAGTAAAATGCATGAGGAATTTTTAAAAAAAATGCAAGAAAAAATTTAAGGAACAATTCAGATCCAAAGTAAAAAATTTTAAATGAAAAAGATAATGAACTTACTAAACCCTGTTGAATTTGTTTCTGATAAAATTCTGAATTTTGGAACAAGCATCTTTTGCTTATGAATTGGTAAAAAATTTAAAAAAAATCGAAATAATCTCTTATTTGCTCAAAATGGGAGCTGCAAAAAAAATTTTACTTGTTAAAAGAGCAGTTTGATGGTTTGATCAGTAAAATTCGTAACCAAAACATTCAGTTTGAGGGTGTGTTTTATGATGACAGAGAGGGGGTTTCTATACATTCAACTGGGTATTTTATCGGAGAACCTTTAATTATGAGGTAGATATTCAAGGGGTCTCGGTTTGCAACTCACAGAAAATCTGGAATAAACCTATTGTCGTGCAGTTCTCGGTAGGCAAAAGAGAACAGTTTTTTTTGAAGAACCAAAGAAAAAAAAATTTAAATCACCCAGGTTTAAAATCAGCCCGACCAATATATCTATATAAATGAAAAACCTTACCCACGAAAAAGGGAAAATTACTTTAAAGGAAAAGCAATTAAAGGAAAAGGGGAAATTTAAAAATGTAGGTCAAAGGGGGGGAAAAAAAATTTTTCCCAAAAAAAATCTGTTTCCCCGTTTCACAAAATATATGGTAAAATTAACATTGAGGGGGAAAAAATCAAAAGACTTGGGAGGGTTAAAATGACTTTTTTTAAATATTTTTTTATAAAATGTTTGTCGTGTGTTTTTAAATAATGTAATTTCAGGGAAAATTAATTTTTTTCCCTTTTTTAAACATTAGAATTTGAGGAAACATTATGATGAGTTTTATGATATTTTTTGCTAAAAAAAAGAAATTGAAAAAAAAATATTACTGAATAGGACAAAAAGTGGTGAAGGGGAAAATACCAACTACCAGGATAGACATGCTGGTTCACCCGACCAGACAACAGGGGGGTGGCTTGCTGTGTATGACCTCTGGACTGCAACACTCTTATCAGTTTCTATTGCGCCCAAATGCTAAAAATTTTTAAATTTTTCCTTCAAAGTTGAAATGAAGATAAACTTTCTTAAAAAATATCGTTAAAGTTTTTTATGTTGTAAATTTGTACAATGCATTTAAAAGTAATTTGAAAATTACTGCAGAATTTTCATGTGATCCAATTTTAAATTTTTTGGACACTTAAAAATTTTACCTAAAAAAAAAACGGGGTTTGGAAAAAATGTTTTTTGTTTATTTTTTGTTTTCGATTTAAAAATTTTGTTTTAATTACCCTTCCGAAAAGAATTAGTAATAACTCTGTAAGGCCTTATCTTTTTTAATTAGAAATTCAAAAAGAAAAAACTTTTTGATTGTATTGTTTTAATATGAATTTTGTAAAAATTTTGCTGTAAGTTGATTATGTGCTCACACTAATACCCAATAAGGAACCCCAAATAAAAATACTGTTCCGTATTTTTTGAACTGTTGATGAGGAGTAATGCGCAGACAACTTGCCGGGGATTGGGAAACAGTTTTTTCATGTATGTGAAAATGTGAAAAGAAATTTTTTATGGTTTTTTAAAAACTTTTTGTCCAAAAAATTAATAGTTTAAAAAGAAAACAGTAAAAATAAAAAGCGTAAACCGGGGGAAACCCAATGATATTTTTCACAATAAATAGGAAAGAAACATTTTTTAAAATGTTTTCTATGAAAGTTGGATCAAAATATTAAAGTTTTAATATACTAGGTTTTTCTAAGCTTGTAACAAAAAAAAAGGGGGGCAAAAATAAATTATTATTCTTCCCTCATAGGAAAAAAAATTGGGTGATACTAAAAAGTACTGGTCTGTTGTAAGGGACTTTAAAGAAAAAAAGAAAGCATGAAATAAAAAAGTCAATGTTAACAAAGTAATTTTGCCGTTCTGAAAATAGTTTATTAGCAATTTTTTTTAACAATTATTTTGTAAAATTTGTGAATGATTTAAGATTAAATCTTTTGGGTGTGACATTTTTTTTGAGAGTCATTTAGATAGTGTGTTTTTTTTTGTAAGTTCACCAGGGATTACGAGTGCTTTAAAAGGGTAGTCTCCTATGAAAAATGCAAAAAAATTATGGTTTGATGGGATAAATTTTTATAATAAAGAATAATATTGATAATTACACCCTCCTTACAGCCCAAATTTTTGACAAATCTTTGAAAAAGGGTGGTCTTTCCCCCAAGCTTCAAGGGCGCGTTGTGGTGCCTGTTTTTAAGTAGGTGATGATATGCTCGTCTCGTCAAACGGGCCAATCTCCCTTATAAACACTATTGCTAAATATTTGAGGTATTTTTTAAAGGAGGACTTTAACATATTTTTTACCCCAAAGATTTTTCACCACAGCAATAGGGGGGTTTTTCCCAAAATCGTGGTACTGATTTGGCAATTGAAGAACAATATGTAAAAGCACTTAGTAATGCAGTAGGTTATTTAGCTTATATTTGGATTTTAAAAAAGCTTTTTGACGTTGTAGATATTGATTATATTAAAAAAAATTTAAGGGGAAATATGGAATAGGTGGCCTTGCATATAAATTTAAACCTTTTGCAAAAAAGAAAAAAAACATCAAAATAAACAAAAATTTTAAAGTGAGTTTTGCACTTAGGTAGGGTGTTGTCAAGGGGGTGGAGGCCCGTTAATGTTTTTGATTTTATCAAGTTTGTTTTTAGTTTCCATTGAATTTCTTCCTATTTGCCCTTTTCGACGATATGCTATTGTGTGTTCAGCGGGGAACCCTATGCCTTAGAGCTAAAAAAAATAAGGGTCAGAGGTTTTTTTCAATTGGTTTATTTAAAAAGGTTTTTTATAAATAATTAAAAAATTTAAATGTATTTTGAAAACTGGTTCTTCATGCGAGTAGATAATCTCACGTTTGAATTTCAATTAGTCTGTCACAAAAATCAATGCTTATAGGGAAAGTACATGTTTAAAATATTTGGTTTGTTGACCAGTTAAGATTAGGCGTTTTTTTGATAGTAAGTTTTAAAATGGGAAAAAACAGTGGGAAAATATTGGAATCAAAACAAAAAAAAATCAATTATGTTTTTATTTTTTAAGGAACTTTTAAAAGGGAAAGGGGCATTAAAACTCCCCTTTTCAGATCGGGTTCGAAATAAAACTCGTTTGGGATCTTTATATGGGGGGGCTTTCCCCCAGTATTAAAAACAATTTTTTGATACAAAGGTTTGAAAAAAAATATCCATTTATTAAAAAAAACAGAGGGTAGTCTTATTTATTTTCGCAGAATGATTTCTTTTAATTGTCATTGTATTTTTTTTTTTGACTGGTTTGTTGCTACAAAAGTTTTTTTAGCAAATATAGCGAAAACAATTTAATGCTCCTACCGAACTTCGCGTTCATTCTATTTAACGCCCAATTTTTAGAAAAAAAATTTTTTTAGAAGACATTTTGTTTTTTCCCCAAAAGAAAATTTCAATAAAAATTATTGTACACTTTGGGGAACGACATTTTAAATGAGGGGGGGGAAAACCCGTTTTAAAATGAAAGTTAAGGCGCAATTATCAAAAACGAAATTAATTTAGTAATAATATTATAATACATAGTCTGCATTCAAAGATGCTTTATATTTTTTTTGTATTTACAAAATTTCAAATTAGTAAAAGTTTTTTTTA